>NC_044359.1:9329361-9403499 GCF_007364275.1 Archocentrus centrarchus | reverse complement strand
TTATCTTCTGCTTTTCTAGTGGTTCTACAGTTATACTCAAACTAGAACAGCATTAATTTATCCTTTTAGCTCCCTATTCCTCCTGAGGTGGGTAAATCATCTGCTTCTGAATGGGAGTGAGATTAGAGACATGGCGATCGACTTTAGACGAAGACAAAACATCAGCATCCTGTCCGGGCTTCCAGGCCGGACTTGAAGACCAGCACGGGAGCTGTATACAACAAGAGAATGACCAAGCTGTATTTCCTAATGAAGCTGAGAGCTGAGAGTTTCTATCAGTCAGTTGTGGCAAGCGCAGTGTTCGTGGCTGTGGTCTGCTGCGGGAGCAGCATCGGAGCTGGTGATATCACCACAGAGGGAATAAACCGATCAGAAAGGCTGCCTCTGTGATCGGCTGTTAATACTTGAAGCCGTGGTGGAGAAAAGGTCACTGAGCAAACGGATCATCCTGACCACCCTCTGCATCACTTCCTGGACGGGCAGCTTAGCACTTTCTCTAATCGACAGATACAGGACACCGGAAATCTTTCAGACCTTATGCAATAATTCTCTATAGTGCAACACATCAGTGTAGGAGAGCACCATCTGTTAAGTTTATATCAACTCTGCTGTCTCACAACACTTAACACACACAACACTTTATCAGACTGCACTTCACACTGTTATACTGAGCCACTTAATGTCATCACTGTGACTTTACAAGGTTTGCACACCAACTAGGAAAAGTTTAATTAGCTGCTTTAGTTTTCACTTTGCCTGTGAGAACTGGTTTTATAACTAGTTAGTCCACCTTCCTCGGGTTGTTTGGTGTGGGGTTCATTCTCAATTTTCAGTCAATCCTTTCCTTTAGACAAGTAATGGCTGGTGCAAGTTATAATGTGATGAATCTGCAGGGACAGTAAAGATGGAATATTTTATCCATTAAAGTCTCAATAATCTTGGCTGATAAGAGCCGTCTATTTCCAAAACGAAATTCACAGTGTAGATTTAATGACGCCTAATTTGCAGATTAAAAAAGACGAACATGTAACCACTGTGACACCATCAGTTGAAAATGGAACATTTCATCATGGATCTTTTATATGCACCCATAAAATTATCCATAATTTATATTATGAGTCACCCTCACGGTCCAGGAGGCTGTTTGGATAAAGCAACAACTAAGCCAAGATATAATGTGGTGGCATTCGGATTAAAGAGCTGCTAAGAATCATTTAGTCATGTTGCTCTCCCTGCTGAGCAGAGTGGATACAAATGTTTGATATCAAATATTTACTAACCAGTTAGTCAAATGCTGAGCTTTAATTGCTGGGGGATATATTTTGTCTTAAAAAAAAATGCCATAACCCACATGGTTTTGTTACGTCCTGCTTGTTTTGCTCATGAGTACCAGTGCATGTTGTGCCAGCAGTGTCTTTCAGTGGAGAAATGGTATTCAAAAAGACCAAAATCACTAATGATTTGAGGCTTTGCAGAAGAATTTTTCAAAAACAGTTTTTGGTGCACATAACATTCAATGTGAAAACAAAACAAACCAAAACAAACAAAAAAACAATGTGCATGTATATATAAAAAAAATCTTCCTGAGCATAAAAAGCCCAGTGTAAGCTGTGGAAAGAACATAGCTTTCCAAGAGATTAAAATGTATGCAGGCAATTAGATATGCAGCGTTAGCAGGAAGAAGGAACTCTTTGCCTGTATGTGCACCTGTTTGCCACTAATAAGTCAAAAAAGGAAACATCAGTTTTAGGCTAATACATGTTCAGAAGTTATGTGAAGGCATCCTGACAGAATGCAAACTGTGTTAAACTGGGATCCCTCACCTAGCTACAGAAACGTGCTAACACAAAGTTAACATAAAGTGAGATGAAATATTTTACTTTCAGTCATTATTAACATGTTCCTGTTCCTCTTTCGTTCATTCATCATAATTTTAATCTTGTTATTTGCCTGTTACTGAATATTATGAACTATAATATCAATAACATGACCCTTTAAACAGCTGACTGCACACGTGTGTGACAGTAGAATGCAAATAACTCAGAAAGCTGAAAGTGCGCGCGCCTGCTAGAACGAACTACAGCAGCTCATTAACACAGAGCTAGCATTAGCTCGCTAACAGCTAAACCCAACAATGGGTGCTCTCAGCCAGCCAGCCACAGGCTTTCCTTTTGTTGCACTTTCATACTCTGCTTCTTCAGCACCTTAAAAACAAATTGTGTATATCTGCATTTTTGTTCACCACATGCAACGTGCTCTACAGTCTGGTTTCCTTTGTGTTATTCTTGCTGTTCCAGACTGCTGCTGATTCACGCTCATGTCAGTGTTGCACGACAATCTGTTGTTAGACACTTGTTACATAATCACTGGCAGTGACCATAATTATCAGTGTCATATTAGGATTGCCCCCTGATACCCGAGGGCAGTTGTTTTATTCAATCAAAGGTTAATTGAAAAATTCAAACCAATATAATACATGATACAGCTCAATATACAGTAGCCCACGGTAATGACTGTGCAACTAAATTAAATACAGTGGGTGAGTAATCTGTTCAGGGAGCTGCCTGTCTGCGGGTAGAAAACCACTAATGAGATATTTGATGCGAGGTTAGATCCTTCAGTATTTATTTTTTTTAGGTTATTATTATCATGGAAGGTAGGATCATGATTTTTTGGGGGGGGCGTGGGGGGTGTCATTTAAAACTGCTGTGTGCCAATATTCTTGATGCTGTTTTTACCACAGTGTGAGGCAGTTTCCCGCGCTGAGCAGTCAGATTGCCAAACCACAGTGTGACAGCCCTTCAAGACACTCAATGGCACTGCGATAACAGTTCATAAGAGTTTTAGCACTCGAGCCAGAACTCTTGAGACACCTCATAAAAAATAATCTCTGCTGCGCCTTCTTGAGGAGTCTGAGAGGCATAAACAAAGAAATCTAACACTGTCCACGGTTTCAACAGAAGATGCATGGATGGAATAAAGAATATGACCTAACAGAGACCGGAATATGTTATTCCTGTTCTCACAGTCTGGGTTCTGCCTATCAGGAAATGAAATAGCTAGTTATACAGTGTGTCCAGACCAAGACCTCTGAGTTTCAGCACTAATTTGGATGGTGCAGTGGTATTGGAAACAGATCTATCCTCAATAGGTAACAAAGAAGGATCCAGAGGAAGTGAGAAAGTATCATCTACGGATGATAACGAGTTTCCATCGTGAAACAGCCAGATGTTGCAGCTAAAACAAACAAACAAACACCCCATGAGTGCAGGAAGAGGCAACCAAAACAGAGTAGAGCTACACAAAAATCTCTATTCGGTTTATCACAGTTGCTTGTGATTACTAAGATTAATCAAATTACAATTAAAATCATTCAAATCATTACCATTAATGATGCAAGAACCTCAGAGATGGTTCCAAGCATAATATAACTTGAGTTCTTGTTTGATCTGTTCTTGCTTTTGCTTTCTCGTCTGGTTTCTGTTTCTCTTCAGCACTGGCGGCGGTCTCTGCTCCAGGCCCGCTTATCTCGACACTCACACTGTTTTCTGAATACATTAGGAAGCGAAAACAGAAAGCATCTGAATTCAAATTCAGTTGGCATGGGAGTCACCGACAACCTCGGCAACTCTCACAAAGCACAACATCTGTGCGAAAAGTTGAGAGGGGAAAAAATAGAGTCTGAGGGCATTAGCGGTACCCCTCCGGCTAGGTTCACGCACTAGAGCTGACCCATGAAGCTACAGATGTTTATTATGTGTGGTGAGTGTGAACCTTGTTTCAGTGCAGCTTCCAACAAGGCCCCAGCCTCCTGTTCCCCCTACCGCCAAATGGGGCCTTGTGGGCACAACCGCTGCATGCATTAGTAGTGTATTGATAAAAGGATGCAAATGCCTCATGGCAGCATGATCCGTGCCTCAATACGATCCGAGGGTGACGCAATCTATATGGCTCTAGACAACAGGGCTTCCCGTGGGGGATACTCTGTGTGAGGTAAGCCGAGCCTCATAATATTATACAGCAGCTGTTACAAATGGATTTCCTCTACAAAAGAATTGTGCAAAGGGATTTACTCTGTTATTTGATGCATTCAACGCAAAAAATTTCCTCCAGTTTTAATTCAAGTGACTTATTGTGAAGAAGTGTGATCAAAATCTGCAGTTTTTAATATCTGCACATTCCTCTATATCCATCACATCTATAAGCCAGTACTATTCTAAGTATAGCATTTGTGTAATTTAACTGCTTATAGTTAAATTCATTTATATATTGTTTTTTTCCAGTAGTTTTACTGCTTTGTTGCTTGTTTTTAATTCAGTCTTTATCCCTTAATATCACATTACTCTCCTGCTGAATCCTGCAGACGCAACAACCTAATTTCCCCGCAGCGATCAATAAACCCTCATCTTTTTTCTTCTTTTAATGGAGCATTATAGACATTTTAATCTAAAATGATGACATCTCTTTAAACGAACAGGCCCACCGTCTGAAATAAACTACACATCCATGAGCATAAAAGGACAGGAAAAGGTCCAAAATGATTTGAATGAAAGAAAATATATCAAGTTGCACCCATAAAAATGAGAGCGTGACCTGCATTCTTCCGAGCACACCTCCATCTTATACCATCACCTTGACTGATATGTCACTGGCTAAGCCCTGAGGAGTGCAATGACTATGCTGATGCATGCAATTCACCAAGACAAGACCGGCCTTGTATTACTTGGCATATCAATCCCAGACCAAAGTTAACTTTCTGTGGACTGATCCTTCCTCAGAAAGCCTCAGCTTTGTATCTCTGATTCCACTCTGCTCCCTCTAAAAGCTTTTCTGACTTTTATTGTAATCACAGTGAGTCTAATTAATGTTACATTATGCTGATTTGGAGGCTATACATTGGCAGTCTTTCACTGTATTTTACCAGATTCAGCAGCACAGCTCTAATTACAGCCCTGTGGGGATAATAAAGCTTGGCTGAACATTGTAACAGGAGACACCTCTAGAACAAAGATACTTTTTATTGTCATATATGTTTTCAGCCTTTGGGTGTTAGCCATTTATGGGTCATGGAAAGATTAAATGCAAACTGCATTAATTAAAAAAAAAATGGGCTGGCCAATAAAAGCACAATCAGATGTGGAGGTTTGTTTGTTTGTTTGTTTGTTTTTAAGCTGTGAAGAATAAACTGCAGCACAGAAAAGACAACCGCTCACTCCACAGACAGCAGCCTATAAAGACTGGAGTAGCTTCTGCAATGTCAGCCATCGGTTTCTAAAGGCTTTTTGGAGCCTCGAGTTGAGTTGATTGATCATTTGAAAAATCAAGTAACTCTGTTCCAATAAAACCCCATCATCAAATATTTCATGACTTTTCCTTAAATTGGTTTATTCATCATATGGTGAATTTGATGTGTGTGAGATAAAAAGAAAAAAAAATTATGACCACTTTAGAACTGCAGAGGATGTAATTTTGCTTCCATAGAAATGAATTTAAAGCAGCAATTGCGGCATGCTGGGTTGGCTAGCGACATGATTGATGAGTAGGAGACTGTTTAGATAAAAGATGAATGGGTTAGGGATGTGATGGGATGTTGCGGTACAGCAGAGTGGGGGAACCATAGCTGAACTGCACAGAAGGTCCAGAGTGTGGAGAACTAATCCGAGCAAATAAAGATCGGAAACCAGAGGGGAGCAGCTGAATCGGATGAGATTTAGGCCTGAGGAACAGAGCCGAGGAGGGCTGAAGACTAAGGCAGCAGTGTGGACGGTGGATGAGAGAGCGAGGCTGCAGGTCTGGTGAAATGAGGCAGATGTGGACAGTACGATAAACTGTTATACTTTTACAAAAATGTATTTATTAAAATGTGTTTCTTATTTTACTGTGGCAAACTGTGAAGTCGGATTTGAAATGTTGGCAATTAGCTACTCAATCTGTCTCACAGCGAGTCTTTATCAGTTATCCAAAATTGATTTTCAGCTTTTACATAATGTTCTTGGACGTAAATAAAAAATTTAGATGTAAATTCTCAAATATATCTTTTAACTTTACAATCTGCAATGAAATTATCTAAATCATATGTAAAACAAATAAAACCTTTAAAGACAAAATACTTTGTCAAAACCTACTTGTAATTAGAAAAATTAGCAATTCATTAGATCGGTCCTTGATACCATTGTGAAGAAATTTTGGTATACTGGTACTCTTATGTACAACTTTGCTTCAGTTTTTGAGGTTTGTGGGCATTCATTCAGTTGAGGATTTGCTGCTGTGCTTGAGATCATTTCCTGTTGCACGAGCCAGTTTGGGCCAAGCTTCAGCTCTCAGACAAACGGCCTCACGCTTGACTCCAGAACGCTTTGGTATACACAGGAGCTCATGGTTGACTCAATGACTGCAAAACACGCCCAAATCATCACCCCTCCACCACCGTGCTGACAGTTGGTATGAACCGTTTGTGCTGATGTGCTGCTTGTTTGTTTTTTTTGCCAAATGTGGTGCTCTGCATTCTGGCCACACAGCTCCGCTTTGGTCTTGTCTGCCCAAAGGACGTTGTTCCAGAATTTTTGTGATTTGTTCAGATGCAACTTTTCAACCCTAAGCCATGCTGCCATTTTCTTTTTAGAGAGAAGAGGCTCTCTCCTGGCAACCTTTCCAAACAAGCGATACCTGTTCAGTCTTTTTTCTAATTGTACCAGACTTTAACATTTAATATGCTCACTGAGGCCTGCAGAGTCTGAGATGCAGCTCTTGGGTCTTTTGCACTTTCTCTGAGCTTTGCAAGGTGTGACCACGGGCTGAATTTGCTGCGACGTCCACTTCTGGGAAGATTGTGGCATTGTGTTAACAGACACCTGAATACTCCAGACCACTAAATTGCCAAAAAATTCAGCTTTTATAGAGGTGACAATGATCAATTAATCAAGTGCATTTGATTAGTTGTATTACTGTAGATTTTAGCCAAGTTTACTCACACAGTGATTACAAAACTTTAATGATTAATGCAGACTATTATAGACTAAAGAATAGTTCATCTTTATTAAAACCAGCGTCTTATTTTGGCTGTCATTTTTATCTGTCTTATGTCTCACACCTCAGCTGTCATTCATAAAGTGACACTTAAGATGCACAGTCGGATGGGAGCAAAAATCATAAGCTGCCAGATAGACTGTAAACAAGTCAACACTTCAGCCAGAATGCATCAACCACATTATCTGGAGGTAAAACAGAAAGTGTGAGCAGCATGTTAGCATTTGTCAGCACAAATATTGTGAAGATATTAGATCAAAGAATTTTTCTGCAAACTGTGATGGATGTTTACACATACAGATGGGCAGATATTATTTTACAGCTTGCCATTGTTTTTCAGTAAGTTCAGCAAACCCAGCGCCTAATGCCTAACGTAAAGTTTTCTTTGTGTCTGAATACTTGCGTTTCTTTCCCATCTGTCAATGTCATTTTATGTAAATATATTAGCTGGACTTTAATAGTTGAAACATAAGCTTTAATAAATAAATAAATTATCTAAATTATCTTTGGATATTGTTTAAGAGTCACAGCTATAGCTCTGAGAAGTGCATTTAAATGTCTGGATCCTCATACGACGTCTATGCAAAGAGCATCTGACTTATACTGGAACTGGAACATTGACCTGTACTGATGAAATTATTTTTTTCAGGTTGTTAAACTAATTTTCTGTGAAGGACAACTCAGTGGCTTGCACCTCTGCCACACACAGCTACACACCTACCAAGAGGTTCCTCTCCAATCACAAAAGACTGTTTAATTATTGGGGGGGGATTCTAGAGATGACCTTTGCTTTTTAAAAGGTCTATTGACAGATGCATTTCACTCACTTCACTTTGGTTTCTTGGATGATTAAGAAAAGCTTTGAATTATAATAACTTAGTGCTTATGACTATTAAATGAAAAGTAAAAAAAAATAAATAACCTTGCTCCAAAGTTGACCGCTGGATTCTGGAGAATCCATTTGGTAATTGACTTCAGACCTAATTTGTTTGACATTATGCCTTGTGGATTAATTAGGGTGCAATGATGAGGTCACACAACTGTTGGCATTAAATTTTTAGTATAATGAACTTTAATTATGGGTGATCAGCTAAACTTCCAAGCTTTGTCTGATTATCTCATCATTTTTTCCAATGGCAAAATGAAAATGAGACCTCGTTTGGCTCCTGAGGAAATGCTGTGATGAGGAAATAAGATTGGTTTGCAGACATGCATGTTATTTGCCAACGGGCTGTAGGCAGCATCGGGGGTGGATATTTCCTCCCTGCTTTTGATTTCCCTGCCTCTGATCATTAAATTCATTGCCGGTGGGGATACTCTTCATCCCCTCGCTGGTATGCATTTCATTTAGTCATGGTATTAACATTTCTGAAACCTTTGTTTGTTCAAGAAAGCTATTAGCGAGCCGGAATAGTTTAAACCACATCCTGCTTTACACCTGAGAGCCACCCAGTGTGACTACAATCATTTTGGCTTCTTGCTGGAGGCTCCTTCAAAGTGGTTGCTTGAAATGAAGAGGGAGAGTCTTGGGATCTTCCAGCTTGGTTTTAACTCTGACTTTTACCTAAAGGTACAGGTATTGTTTGTGCCACAACTGGTTTTGAAAGACATATTTTATTTTCTTGTTGGTAAAATATTTTTGTTTGCAAGCCCTTGGGGCTTCTCTTCCTACTCTTCTGAGCTCTGCTGTTCATACAGGTGCACTCTGCATTTTAGTTCAAGCTCATTTCAGGTTCACTGTGAGAGACACATTCAAGTGACCTCTTTAGTGAGGGAACTTGCTATTATAAAAACAGTAACTATGGAATACACCAATTTAAAATGTCTAGCATTGCTCTTTTGGCTTCACTTGAACTTAAGAATCATTTTTTGTCCCAGCTGTTATATCGGTATATTGCATATATATATACTTTTGTCAGTAATGGCAGCATAGTTTCCCGTGATAAGGAGAGGGTTGCCATGACTGCTTTTCAAATGAATGAATTCATGTAATTATCCTCAGTGCAGTACATGCCATATCACTGGGTGGCTAGTCTGAGCTGCTGTTGTCTGAGAGATATACAGTAGTTGCCATTAGTGCCATGAAGTACAGTGGCCTGGCAAAAATCAAGGGGGGGTCTCACTTCCAACTCGTCACAGACAAACCCCTTGGCATCACTTAAATGCACTGGGAAAACTTAAATTTTTCCTGAGCCAAGCAATGAGTGATGAGGAGGGTGAAAATTAAACTGGATAAGTGAAAGCAAAGAAATATAAAGTAAGTGGGACACAAACCAGGGTGTGCAGCTGAGAAACCTACAACTTAATTCATAAGCACCTCTCTTTCTTATGATCCTGGCACCAAAGGGCACCTTGAGCGCATCTCTGTGATGTCAGTGGCCTTTGGCAAAACAGCAGTATTTGAAGCCCTGGACTGAGACCATGCTAAAATGATGGTGTTCATACCAATACCTGATGTGATAATGCCATATTCTCTTATCCATAAGTACAATACAATGAGCAGAGACATTGCTACAGCCACATCCATCCATCCATCCATCCATCCTCATTAGTTTAAGATGTAATCAAGATGATATACAGTCAAATTCTGTAGCTAATATTAAGTAGTAATTTTCCTCTATGAGCAAACCTTTTGATAGAGTTACCAATCTGTTTTCAATCATTACATAAATATACAGTTCTATGCCCACATATTTGTTCAAAGGGTACAGAGAATCCTCAGTAGACCCTCTAGTGTAAAAATATATTTGCATGACATCAAATATCCTTTATATTCGGGTCACGAGGTTCTAACTACATCAACACTGCTATTTCCCCCTCACGGGATACACACATGACATCTTGGTTTCACAGCTTATTCACTGCTTGTGATGCCAATGTTACATCAACAGCAGCAGCCGCCTTTAGTCTATTGTTGCAGAAGTCTATTGTACGGGCAGCCCTTCAGTGTCATGGCCACCCCAAAGCCTTCTGAATGGAGTGCCTCAGTGCTCCAGGGAAGGAGAAAGGGATATCTTTGTTTCAGATTTCCTTCATATCACTGTCAGACAAACATGCAGCTTTTACTTATGTTACTATGGTGATGGGGTTACACAACTCACTGCCAAATCACCATAACAACAAACTACAAAAAGGGGTGTCGGGGAAAAACACTTGCTGTTCTTGGACAATTAGAGGCCTGGGGTGCAAGAGCTTCATAGCAGCACAGTAGTGCAGTAGATTAAAGAATTTGTAACGCAAATGTTTAGTCATTAAGAGAAGTGGCTGGGGGCAACAAAGATCAACACAAATCATATCTGCTACTTTGATACAACACAGGGAAAGAGCAAGAAGTTAAGAATCTTTGAAGAATTATAAACAGTTAAGTGGCAAAGAGCTGTGATAATGGCATGCCTTTAAGAGTAACTAAAACTAAATATTTGCAAGTTAAAATGTTTTAGTTACTCCACTTATGAGCCTGAAAATACATTGATATGGTGTTAAGTACTTTACGGATACATAAGACATGCACTAGCAGTCTTCAATAGATATGCTGTTCTAGTACCAACATTCAGTATCTGTATACAGTTAGATCCACAAGTGTTTGCACATTTTCTGCTGCTTACTTGGGGTATTTCTAGTTATGTCTCTGACCACCACAGCAGACCATCACACTGAAGTGCACACAGTACTGGAATTACAACCATTTTTATACATAGCTGCACCCCGTTTTACTAATATAATTTTCAGTGTAAGATTTTTAATATTTGTATGAAAATACTTTTAGTCAATGACTACATGAAATTTAGACACAATGGTCATCACCAAATGCTGTTTCCTCTTTGCCTTCAATTTTGTTGTCTGTAACTAAAAAGCGCACTCTGTTGTGTTCAGATCAGTTGACTTGGCCATTGAAGAATATCCCTTTCTTTGTCTTGAGAGGACTCTTGGTTCCTTTCGAAGTATGCTTATAGATTTGGACTGGGAAGTGCTGTCTGATCAGTTTTTACAGCGTTTGGCTGAATCTGAGCAGAGAGTATAGCCCTGTACACTTCTCAGTTCATCCTGCGACTTCTATCAGCACTCAATAAACACTGGTTCCAATCCGGTCTTTAAGTCTGACGTCATTTCCACGTCCAAATGCTCCTAAATCAACAGCAATGGCATAACCGATGACTGTTCACTATTAAAGATGATTGTAACATACCTTATCAACTGCAGCCATTTCCGCTTCTCTTCTCATCGGTAAAATGACAGCTGAGTGTGTTTTTTCCGAGTCGGATCGGTTAAAGCAAACAGGGACACAGCATCATAGACATTATACGTATATATGGCTATGCACAGCATTGCGGCATATTGATCACGTGACAGTGTGGACCCAGAAATGGAATTCGACGTCATCACTTAACAACTGGATGGCAGTCACACATGCCCAGACCATAACAGCACCTCCACCATGTTTCTGCTGAAGGGACAGATGATGTCGAATTCCTGAGATCATCTGTCCACATTTTTTTTTTTTTTTGTGTGTGATTTTTTTTTTTAGATGTTCTCTGGCTAATTTGGTGTTCCGGCTCCTGAGTATAAGCAGTGGTTTTGACCTTGTTGTAAACTCTTTGCATTTAGCGCACATTTATGAAGACATCTCTTAATTTTACACCTTTGACAGTGATATGCCAACAACCCTGGCTGCTCATCTCTGCTTCTGTGACCCACTGAAAGTCGAGCTTTGGCTGCTTTGATGGGGTCGTCATACATTCAACTTTAATATCGTTCTTGGTCAGGTGTTCTTCGCTTGGCCGCTGTGTGTTAGCATCATGAATTGTGCATAAAAGAGGTCAGGATGTTGTGTTTGCAAGTGCTTCGACAGCTTTAATGTTTCATGGCTAGCTGTTTCTGGTTTGGGCACTTTCCCTCCCTTCTTTTGTTTTTTTGTCCTCCTTCCAGATGAAATTAAGTCAGTTGATAGCAGTGAAGGTTCACAAGGAACGTGTCCACCCATTGTGCAGACAACTAATGAACTTGTGCAGTGCCACAGTGTTTAACGTTAACAGATTAGCATTAGTGGAATGATTGCAAGTTCTTAAAGGGCATTACAATGTTTTACATCAATATCATAAAACCTGTGCAAATGAAAACAAAATGATCTGCACTGCACTGATAATGAAACAAGCTTTCAGAAAAAAAACCCAATCAATTTCTATGTAAGAATATCTACAGTAAAAAAAAACATCTGCTTCTCTTCTGGGCTTCTGTACAGCTAAACTCCAAATACATTTTGAAAGAAATTAAAGTGCAGCAGATTAATAAAATATTGATGTGTAATGTATTCGGCAGGTCACAAATTAGTTGAACATAGCAGCTCACAGTGTACTTGTTTTACTTTAATAAGGGTCTAAAGTTATATTCACAATACACCCTTTAACTAGTGTTAGTTATTTTGTTTGCATGTGTCCATTAGTGGGAAAATTAGTTCTCAAGTATTTACCATAAGTTGGCTGAAGATAAGGTCATTTTTTTTTTGCTAGAAATATTATATTAATCCTAAGAATTGGATATGGATGAGACACGTGGAAGCTAGAGGATTTTATTATATTTATTTTTACACCCTGTCTTCATCTAAATGGAGCTGCAAACTGCTATTTCTCATTTCTTTTTAAAGGGCTTAAAAGGGGCATTCACTGAAGACAAAGCTGATTTATTATGTGCATAATATCACACAAGCTCCAAATCTGTAAACACTTTTGAATTCATTTGTTGTGACACTCTGAATGAGTCTAGCGAAGATATAATCCGGATGCCATTTATTCCTTGTGGTGTTAAATACACAGTACTTTGGTGAAAATGATGAAAAACAAATAGTTTGTAGGTTGTGTTGAGTGTAAAGATTCAGTCTAAAGACAAGAGAGGAATTTGTGCAGTTTCCATGTAATCTATCTATTTGTTCGTTTTGAGGAAGCCTTTGTCAGCGGTTGATTTGCAGCACTTTTCATTTCAAAACTGCAATGTCATTGCATCACTCTGTGAGATCAGAAAGGCATTCAAAAAAGAAGACAAATCATGAATAAACAAAGAAGCCAAACACCAATTTATGCAGATTGGATAATTAATTCGATAATGTCTGCAAAGATAAAGACAACAATAATTATTTAGGACAAATGACAACATCAGATCCATTGCCTTAATTAACACTGACTGGCATGCTTTTGGACTTAATCTCTTTTCCGTTAATTTGACTAAAACACAGGGGAGTTAAATTCCTATCAGCAAGGTACAATGAGAAGACGCACTCAGTGCCAGGAGTGTGAGAATAGGACATGATAATAGTTTTAATGGGTCTAAAGGCTTCATGTCAAACTTGATTATTGGATGTGGTCATTTGAAGAAAGAGTCAGAGGAAAAATATCCATAAAATCTTTAGTGCAATTAAACAGATTGCAAAGAAGGCGTTTTCCTTCTGGCTTGTCCTGCAAAAGGACCATAATTATAATGTTTACAGAGCAGAGGCAAAAAAAAAAGAAAAAAAAGATGAAATCACATTCTACAGTAAACAAAACAGAATATCTTCAGACAGGAAGCATGTGTTAGATACAAATCTAATGAGCAATGTTGCTCTGCAATAATGTGCAGATGCAACAGCCTCTAAATGCCACCTGCGTCAAAATGAGAGAATGACATCGAGTGACAGCTCGCAGTGTGCAGTAAACGACAATCAAATTCAATTCAATTCTATTTTATTTATATAGTGCCAAATCACAACAAACAGTCACCTCAAGGCTCTTTGTATTGTGAGGTAAAGACCCTATAATAATACAGAGAAAAGCCAACAATCACAACAACGTGGTGACAGTGGGAAGGAAAAACTCCCTTTTAACAGGAAGAAACCTCCAACAAAACCAGGCTCAGGGAGGGGCAGCCGTCTGCTGAGAGCAGTTGGGGGTGAGGGGAGAGAGACCGGACAAAAGACATGGTGTGGAAGAGAGCCAGAGATTAATAACAACTAATGATTAAATGCAGAGTGGGGTATAAACAGAGTAAAAAGAGGTTTCCCACCTTTATGCATTTAATTTTGAATCAGAAATTTGGCTCTATTTACTTTACATTAACCAGTATGGCTTATTTTCACTGTTGCTTAAGCCAAAAACATGATCATTTGAAAATCATCACACAAATACAGCATATAGATGCCCCGAATTTGATAGATAAAAAAAAAAACACCAAAAAGTCACTGTTGATTTGTTAATATTGGTATAATGTTATAATAAATAATAAAGATATAAACTTTTAGGATAAAAAAAATACAGACCTTTAATTATGATCCTAAATATGTGATGCTTATTTATAATTACAGTTCTGTAATTATGAGACAGCAACAAAAACATATATGAGCCAAGACATCAGGATGGGTCTGTGAGCTGAAATGTGCCTGACAAAATAAACCCAAAAGAAAACACTTGACGTGGGCTTTTCCAGTCCCTTTGTGGTTTTAAGTTTACTGGCTTCAAATGGGGCGCATAAAGGAAACAATTCAAAGCCACCGACAAGAAAAGGTATCCTGATCCTTCTGTACCGAATTGGCAGATAAAAGCAACAAGATTAAATATTCACAAAACTCTGACACGTGAAGGCACATATTTTATTGATTGAAAGTAAAGAACAATAGTCTCAAGTTTTGACTTTAAAAGCACTCAGGAAGTGAGGGAAACTTTAACGCAGTGAAGAACAGCGGTGAATGCAGGAAACGGTTGTCCCTCCAGAGCCACTTTCCTGCTGCAAAGGCTAAGGTTAACACTTTGCTTGTGTGGCTAATGGAAAGCGCTGCAGCTCCCCGCTTAGAAGCATGTATGGGGTAGCACTCACTGTCTGGGGAGATATTATGGCTTTGGGTTTGAAAAATGAATGGGAGGGTAAGGAGAATGTTTGTTTATGGATCAAATAGCCGAGACAAAAGGACTAGGTGGATGACAAAGAACGCTGCCAACATGGACGCCAGTTAAGTGGATGTTGTGAATGTCAGATTGAGCATTGTTCTTTAATGGACCTTGAGAGGGAAGAAGTCAGTGCTTTTGTTTTCAGACCATTAAACGGGGCAGAGACCTACTTGAGTTGCTTCAAAGGAGACTGTAAAGATACTAATGGTTACTTTGTAGGGGAAAAAGGCATCGAGGGAAAACTCAGCACGGGGAGTTCAGTTATACAGTACTTGCAGCTGTTTGGTTTCCATTGTGCTCACTGTGCCAAGCTCAGACGTCTGATGCAGGCATCCAGGTTCTTAAATTGCACCAACTTAAAATATTTTCATTTGTTTGTTTGGCTGTTTTTCTAGTTACTTCTGAGTATCGGGCCTATCTGAACTCCCTGTGTCACAGTCTAAAGACAGCGCAAATAGGCAAAATTGTGCAAATGTGAGAGTTTGTCTGTCTGCTGCTGGGATAGGGTCCAGTGTCACCTGAACATTAAACTGTTAAGTAATAAACTATTGAGTATCAGCAATCATTAGCCCTGTAGACTCAAATATTTCAGAAAGACAAGTGTAACAAAAATTGGCTCGATTTAAGCCCAATAAACCAAAAGCAGACTCCATCTGAACCTCAACATGTGGGAAAGGATAAAGATGTTTCAAAGCAAGTTGACAGCACTCTGCCAAACACCAGCGCACCGCTGTAAAGCTCGGGCTAAAAAATGTCAAGGCTGCTGTTTACAGAAATATGTCCAGGTTGCCAGTTTATGCTTTCTATTCTCGATATGACGCCTCTCCTCAGTGCTGCAGTCAAAGGCACTGAATAAACACTGCTTGCAATTTTGTCAAAAGGATTACTCAGCCTACAGAGTGCACTATCACAACTCCCTCGCTGTCACGGTGATAAAACATGGGAATGGGAGATTAGTGGTGGCAGTGTTCCTTGTCCTCAGTCATCTAAGTGAGCTGGCAAAAGAATAGGAGAGTGACAGAATGGACAGACACGGCAAACATATCAAGGAATTATTAAAGTGAGAACCAAGGATAACAGACCTTATCACAAGACTGTAGCACCCACCTTTCATTTAACTGTGGCTTAAGACCTCTGTCCTTTTTACAGCCTGCACTGAAATGCCAAAATGCAAATGAAGATGTAGTGATATAAGCATCCTACATATTGGCAGTATGACAGTATAAGTCCCCCTGTCTTTTCATTTCACTTGTACTCACACAACCTAATTAACCACTTATCCACCTTAGGGTTGGTAGTGGGCTAAAGCCTATTGGAGCTGTCACAGGGTAGGAGGTGGGGTACATCCTTGATGCATTGCCACTTCATCACAATGGCTAATGGCTCAGTCACAGTAAACCTCCTAAGAGCTAAGGGAAAAAAATGTGGTTGCTTGGGGGTTGCATCGATTTTTTTTTCTGCTGTTGGAGACCGACTGCAAGTAGTTGCAGAGACCTTGGTTGAAAGCACACATAACCGGGTGGGGTAGCAACCCGCCTCTAAGCAACTTGGACTACTTGGTCCAACTTGGACTGACTGCAATCCCTCTTGGACAGACTCACAAAGGTCTGCAAATAATTGCTATCAAATTCATAAAGAAAGTTCCAAAATGCTGCAATCAATCCGAGTCAGTCTGCACTCAAAGACTGCAGCTCATCTGCAACACATCTGGATGCAATAAGGGACATGACTCCAATGGTTGCCAACCTGTTGTATTCTGATTACATGCTTATATATAAGCATGGTTGCTGAGCACCAATATTATTTTGCAGTTAAATCATCGTCCTGCAGCAACTACATCATTGTTTGTGGAGGAAATTCTGTTTCATATCTGCGAGGTTCTGGCTGGACTACTGAAATTTTTGCCCATTCTTCTAGTAGTTCATGTGAATTTCTGTTTACTGTAAATCTCTGTGTATGTAGACGGCAAAATATCTGCACTTTTTGCTGGTTTATCACAGTTAATCGCCATATTATCACAAACAGATTGCATGTAATTGCCAGCTTGACCCCATAGCAGACTGACTGGACACTGACTCTGTCTTACTGGTTTTTTTAATCACTGTCTTTGAGGACAGCAACTGATTGTGAGTGGTTGCAGACCTGGTCCCCGTCTTCAAGGCAACCATTTCAAAGGCAGAGATCACAAGTTCACTGCACATGGTCACAATAATTTTGATTGTGTCCCCAACCACTGTGACTGACAACCACACACTCTCACATTCACACCTGTAGCCGATTTAGAATTACTAATGAGCCTAACGAGCATGTGTTTGAACTCGAGAAAATCCACAAAGGTACAGGGAGAACATGCAAAGTCAAAAGAAAGGCCCAAGCAGGGTTTGAACCAGTAACCTTCTTGCTCTGAGGTAACAGAGGTAACCACAGCACCACCGTGCAAGTATGGCTCAGTTCATACCTCAGTATTTCTTTAGAGGGGATTAATAAGAAAAATATGGGGAAAAATACTAGGTCTGATCCCTTGATTGTGATTGGCTCATAAAAAACCCTCAAGTATTCACTCATTATCTGAATTTTAACATTTTAGATTTCAGCAGCATGCTTTAACAAGTGGGTATCATAGTACAGGACGACTGAACTGTGACACAATAATGAGGAGGATTATATTGTGATATTTGTTAAAAACCAATGATTGTTATTGTTGAATAATGATCACACTAAATGATATTTATTCCAGTATTGACTCTTGATCAATTTTCTGTGTTTGAAAATGTAGACCTGCACAAGTTTTCAGCATCAACGCAATTGTTATGTGGGAGTGTGAACAATAACAAAAAAACAGGTTTGCATTGACTCAGATGTATAAAAGCTCCATTAATTTCACATCACTGTTGTTGCAATGTGCAGCTGTCAGAAAAACATGCCAGCACTGATAAAAGAAACAGATTCGTTTTATTCTAATTTAGTTTAAAATCTGACACAGAGTCACATAAACATCCTAGTATCAAAAAACATATGAAACATGAAATATAGACTGGCTGTGCTCCAGTGTAGTTTATAGCACTTGTGCTTCGAAATGAGTCTCTGGAGACAGTACAGGCCAGACTTTAATATCCAGAACACATAGCTGTAGTGCAAAGTGGGAAAAAACAAACAAACAGAAACTGCTAGAAAAGCTGCTATGGAGATTTTTCTGCATATTCAGAGTCTCCTGGGCATAAATCAGACTGACACTGAACCTATCAAAGTAGTCAAAATGGTTATTATTCAGATAAGGCTCTACAATGGGTCAAAGTTAGTAATTTAATGAAAAAAAAAAGTTGAGCTTTTGGTCACAGTCTTTTCCCTCTACATGGCTTACCTACGTGAGGTGTTAGAAGTGTCATGATCCACTCAAAACTATAATAAAACATCAAAATAATGAGATGTCAAACTGCAGCTAAAGCTGACAAAGACCATTTGAGGAGTGCTCATGGATCCAAGTATCAAGACATAAGAAGCTGGCAAGCTGAGTCAAACTCTAATATCCAGTACAGGGGATAAAACCTTTTGATTTAGACAACAACGCGACTGCTCCTCTAATATCATTCTCATTTTTCATCTTCCCAACAATTACATTTCCTCAGACACGCTGAACGTTCCAGCCTCACAGAGCGTTCAGTGAGACCTGCATCTGAGTAACAAAGACGGGCAGAAACGTACTTTCTCACTGCGTTTACCCAAATGAACCATGGTAGCTTGCGATGGTGAGACAGCACCCTCTTTACTGCTGACATGTAGTGAGTTTAGTTTAAGATGCTAGAGTTAACAAATTACAGTCAACTCGAATCTTCATTTAGATAAATTACTAGTGGTGTATCTAATTAATTTTGGTCTGCATTTATAGTAAAATAAATTAAAACTGCTCTACCATAGGTGCTGGTTTTCGTTGCGGCTACAGTTATGCTCCGCAAACTGATTTATATTACGAGGGGAAAAGCAAATAAAGAAAGTGTATTAGCTTAATTTTGCTATCAGCGAACCACATAAACAGATAATTCAAGATCATGCAGAGTGTTCAATTGCCTGAAGCAACTGTTGTTGTTGATGCCACAGTCCTGATAATTAGGGGCACCATCAGGTCCATTATCACTTATTGTGTAGTCAAAAAGAACTGATTAAATCAATTGCATGCCCGCTGTCATTAAAAACAGTACTGGCCCGTTTGTCAAAATCCTTTGTCTGCATTGAAGAAAAAAAAAGAAAAAACGAGTGGATTCCATCCCAACATAATTTTGCTTCACACATCAATTAGTGAGACACACACACTGAGACTGTACCAGGGGGCGAGTGAGTAACACTCAGCACAAGGTCAGGATTGCTGTTGCTTTAGCACTTTGCAAACAATAAATCTGCTCCTGTTACACAAAAAAACATGCTTTGCTAGCTTAATCTACTTGGTCATGGAAAGATTAGCTTCTGCCCCCTTCTGTTTCCCCTGCCCGTGATAATGAAAACTGTAACACCAGGCGAGTGGGCAGCATTGAATGCAAGATGAGACAACACTGTTAGACTAACTGACCCAAATTTGTGCCCCTTATGAACCAATCTAGGCCCCAGTAAACAACTTCTATCTCTACACTGTTATCTTTAATTGCATTTAATTCCAATTTTTCAGATTTCATTATGGCAATCCTGCCTCTTCTGTATACAAACGCTTGCAACAGTGAAGCTACCACTACTCTGCAGCACAGTGAGTTTGGAACACAGAGAACTTGATTACTATTCTGATTAATAGGGTGCCTGATTTAATGCAAGCATACATCCAGCATTTTATGTACTTCAGAACTGAGGAGTAGCTTTTGGCTGCTTGACTCTGGTGCTTTTACCACACAGCTGGATTTTGCTTTTTTTTTTAACTTATTAATATAATTTTTCACCATATTGCATCCTTTAAAATGAGGCGAATGAGTTAGGAGAGTCGTGTTTCTCAAGATTAGTGATGCAAAACTTATTGTCTGAATTCTATTGTGGATAACTGCAAGATGATTTAAAAAAGACAGCTTCCCAGACAAGCAAGCACATTTATGGGCTTTAATAAAGATACTAAAGAATGTCATTTTAAAATTTGTGAAACTAGGGCTAAAGACACCTTTTGTGTTTCTTTGCAATGACATAGGTTTTTGAAGCACTGGGGCTTTGTAGGAAACTGGCAGCACTTGGTTAGGTTTAGGAAAAGGTCATGATTTGGGCTGAAACACACCCTTTATACATGTTAGAAAAATGTTTTCTTTAAGTTTCCCATCCTATGGTGAGGACACCGAAGCAAACATTTATACATGCACTCAGTCATGGGGTGGTCATTTAACAGGTAACTATGGATCATAATAACAGCTTGCACAAATAACCTATGAGGTCTTTTTTTGTAGGGAGACAGTTTCCACTTTCTATAAAATCCCCTGAAAGAGACAGGACAATTACAACTCTTCACCTTCACTGCGACTAAAAATCTGCTGAATTGTCTAAAGAGTAAAAAAACAGCTAATGTGTCCCTGTCTTTCAGAAGTTTATCTCCATATTGATCTTTCGCAAACCAGCCTCAGCTGCAGGTAGATAGCATAAAGCTGTCAGCTGTAGGATATTAACACTACCACGAGGAAACAGCGTTGATGGTGCTCCAGGCGGGACAGGTGCAGACGGTGCAGCTGGAGGTGTCTGCTTCAGTCTGTCCTCACATCAACATGACAGAGACCCTCACTGCTCCAGCCTCTACGCCGAGCAGATGGGAACAAAAGAGGTAGCTGTTTGTTGGAATTACAGAGGCGCTCTCATTGATAATCTCCCAGGATGAAGAAGTTAGAGGCAGGGCTGAAGGAGGACAGGCGCATCAATAATTTATGAAAACAGCATCAAATAGGCACAGAAGTGAATTCCTTATTTGGCGCGTCTGTGAGCATCTGCAGGCAGTGCTCAGCTGTGACTTTATATCTTAAAAAGCCATCAGGACCCCAAATTTCATCAGTGCAAGAAAATATTGTGAAAGCGTAATCGTGCTACAGTTGCATTCTCAGAGACGATCGTTATCGTGAGGTATGTCACGATCACTTGACGTCATGCTGCTGGTTCAGCTGGAAGCAAATGATTGCTGCTCTGATCACTTACAAAAAGTCTGCTGCTCATCTGTGGAGCACAAACACGAATATCAGATTAGATAACAGCTGAATTTAGTGAGTCTCATGTCAACACATCTGATGGTAATGGCTTGGAGATTATAGTAAAATATCTTGTCTTGTCCTACCCAGTTATCAGATACAATGTTGTAAAGCAGTGATACTCAGTAAACCAAATAAATGCTGAACACAAGATTTTTTTTCCTCTCAAATACGGTGCAAACATCAGACTTTCGTTGTAACCCATTTGGGGGTATCATTAGCTAATTCCTGTAACTGAAGCCACAAGTGTAATCCTGACACAGTACACTGGGAAAACCGGCTGGAGCAGGATGATAAAACTTTAATATGGACAATAAAATGAGAAAAGATCCCAGACCACCTCTGTTCTCTGAAAATCTGATTGTTGAGGTAATGTACAGCCACAGAGCGCTCCAGTACTGCATCCTGGATATATTTATATAGAAAGAGTGGAGAATTGTTTGTATGTTTAAATTGGATTAACTGTTTGAAATCATCACTATATATATATATATATATATATATATATATATATATATAAAAATAAAAACCTTCAAATTAAGTCTGGAGTAAGGACACTTAGGCATATACTTTGTCAACTTAGGTATCTTTTAACAATGATCCTACTATAGACTGATGGCATTAGCCATCATGATGCAAAGCCGCTTTGAAGCCTCGACTTGAGCTTTAAGACTTTGGGTGTTTCGAAACCAGATGTTCAGCACAAGGGTTGCATTTGACTGAGAAACTGAGGGACCCTGCATGATCAGGCTGTATGGACTCGTCAATCACAAAATAAACATTAAGCTCAAATAACTGCAAAATGAAGTGAATCAGCTGACAGATCAAAAAGTGGCTGATTTCTCTTGTGGAGTCCTTTGACAGTAAAATTGCAGTCTCTTTTGCAAAGGCTCGTTTAAAGAAGTACATAAACTGACAGCTTCTTGTGATATATTAAATATATCACCAGTGTAAAAAAAAAAAAAAAAAGTGCAAAGCTGAGCTCGTCTTCCAAAATGTAAGCAAAATTTTCTGAAGTGCACACTTTATAAATTTAGCTCTGGTCCACATGCATGCAATAACTTGTTCCAACATTATGAGAGGGCTCAAACTACCGAGAATGTCAAAGCACACAAACATTTTATTGTGAGTGAAAGCATTAACACGCTACCGCTGCACAGTGTCAGCTCTGGGCACTTAAGCCTTGCTGATTTGATTTGGCCATGTATGTTCAGTTTCCCTCTTCACAGAAAAGGTCATTTAAAAAAAAAAAAAAATATATATATATATATATATATATATATATATATATTATTATTATTTTTTTTTTTAGGAATCCAGTATTTTCAAAAGCACCAACTGCCTCCACCATCTAGGCCAGCGCTCTTCTGTGAAGGCACACGAGGACGTCCAAGGACCAGATCAAAATCTCGTATAAAGGTCTGCCACTCCATCTGCGAGAGTGGAAGACGTGGTCACATTTTATTATGGCTGGCAGCATGTCAGCAGGAGGAAGTGTACCCTGGGTTGTCTTACAACACTGACCTAGTTGTATACTGAATTTCTGAATCCTTCTAAATTATTATTCCCTCCTCATGCAGGTTGCATTCTTTTTTTATTGTGTATATTTACTTATGTACTGCGTTACAAGGTAAATCAATATGAGCTGCATACTATGAATTCCCACAAGTAATGACCTTTTAAAAACGTACTGCTTGGTAGGTATCATAATAATATAAGAGGGACTGGGGATTGGTGTTGGGGAGGAAGATGGTTTGGAAATGCTTCATGAATTAAAAAAAAAAGAAAACAAATATTTAAAATGCAGTCTGTATAAGAGGTGATGTAAATAACTCCATATGCGCATTTAAGCCTGTAAATACACACAAGTCTTCAGTCGCACTACAATCCACTTTATGTGGTTTGCGTGCGAATATCAACACTGATGCAGTCTTTCCGGGAAGTGACACAGACGCAGCAAACGGCACTCTCACTCTCACTGCTCGTTCATGAGGCTGCGTCTCATTAAAATTACTGACAGACGCAAATATCTATCCATCCATCCCTCCCAGCTTCCCTCCACCTCCACCTCCACCTCCCCTCTCCCTCAGGCTGTGTGTTTGTTACAGTGCCAACACATTGAGATTCCTGTTAATTAACTGCAGGAGTGTTGCCACTTCAAGCTAATTTTTTTTTTTTTTTTAATGTTCCCGAACAGCTTGCTGGTGTGAGTGCCGCCATAAGGGCTGATGAAGAATGCTTCCCTCACCTATACTGCTGCCCAGTGTAACAGCACTTAGACTAATAAAATATAAAAAAAAAAAACATTCATCAGTGAGACACACCATTCGGCATTTCCTGATATACGGGGGGTTTTAAGGAATCTATGAATTTAAAGGCTAAGTGGTATTAATGTTAATACTTGTAGAGGCATCCGTGATTTAAGTATTACTGACTCTAATCTCCATTCTAGTTAGTGCCATTTCCAGGCTGTCAGTGCGGAATTGCAAACTATTATATTATTCGTATTAATGTCCACATTAATCTGAACCGGTATCAAATTTAATTTAAACTTAAGAGATGTGGTCTTAATAGCATTCCAAATCGTGTTAAAAGTTTGCTGCCACTGCATCCTGCATTGTAATCAGGAATTTGGCAGCTTGCAGGTCCAGACAGCGAGACTTGGACTAACTTGACCAAAAGGGCAAGAGCGCCCTGCTTACTGTAAGCTGAGAACAAAAACCCATTTATTTTAATCAATCTGTTTTAGACCATATTCACATAATTCTGGATTGTTTAATTTTGAAATGGACCTTAAAATCTGCAAAGAGGACGCAGTATTAAAGCGATTACATACAGTAGTTAAAATTTAAAGAATTGTGACCGCATAAAGGGATTAGGATATTTTATGTTCACTGTACTGTCTTTGGAGGGAGAATTAATTTTGGTCATGACTAGCACTGCTCAGGCTGCAAAAACAGTTGCATAACATGTGCTGCTGCTGCTGCTCTGGAGGAGCCTTGTAAATTCTTGATACAGAAAATATTCATTTGACAAAATAATCTTGCCTCAAGGTCCACTCTGTGGGTTGTCCTCAAAGACAAGTAAGCCATTTTCATGACAGCTCAGCAAAGTGGTGGTTAAAAGCCTAAGAAACCTAGTAATTGGATCTCGAGTTGAAGCCATTTTCTAAGCCTGTTGATAACACAAGACCACTGATTCTTAACAGAAAATGTGTTTTAAAAAGCGAAGGAGAGGGCGCTGATCAAAGGAATGCTACTGGGTTTGGAATTTCTTGAGTCTTACCATAGACCGTATCTGATCTGGTTTGTGACAGTGTTAATTTCGTTGACGAACTATTTTTGTCAATTTTTTCATGACGAAAACGAGACGATAGCTAATTAAAAACTACCTAAAAGGATAAAAACGATGACGAAATTAATTGACACTGTCGTCAACGAATGAAAACGAGACAAAAATGCTTCGGCAGGGACGACATCCAATCAGAACTGATTTAATTTTGTGACAGGGTGGGACATGTTAGGAAAACATCCAGTCAAATGCACAGCTGCACAAATTTAATCTGAACTCGGGAAGGCCAAATTAGCCTGTGAAATTTTCAGGCAGAGCAGGCCTACTCATCAATATTTTATTGTTATGCTCAATAAACAAGGGCAGGTAAATAAAGATGTTGTTTGTTCAATATGTTTGTGTGTGTACTGGTCCTTCAAGCATTAATTATATTCCATAACTTTTAATAAATCTTTAATTTTGTGTAAGTGTGTGTAATGACTAATTCAAGGTAACTGAAGAAAAAGCATTTACATTTTACACCTTTTATATTTCACTCAACTGAATCGACTGTAGATCCAGTCGACTATATTCTTACACTAAGTAGTCGACTAAAACTATTCAGATGACTAAATTATGACTAAAACTAAATCAAAATTTCCTTTCAAAATTAACAATGGTTTGTGAAGCCCTACTTCCAAGCCTCATTGTTTGGCTGCCACCATCTTAGTTTTCTGGATCTGGAAGTGACCATATTTGGATAAAAGGGCGGAGTTCTAGGTTTTCCGCTAGTGCTAGCAAGCTGGAGGAGCGAGGTGCATTTATATTGCATATACTCCATACTTAGTGCTCATTTCACTTTCACTCACCCCAACTGGAGAGCAGATTTCTTGGATGGTCTGTTACTACAATTAACTGCACAGGAAGCCATACTATTTGCCAGACAACTGCAACACCGAATGGGAGAAAGAAATTAGCTGTATACAGTAAAACTGTGTTATTATTATTATTAATATTATTATCAGGCTGTAAAGTCGTTCATTTTAATGAGGGAGTCTGTAGGATTGACTAGTTTCTGGAGACAAACTCAAGTTTCAGCCCTGCAAAGTCGCCACTGAAGCTTTACAAACACTAAGGTTGAGGAATGCAATATCTTGGCTTCTCCTTCTTTGATTTTGATTATTCATTTTGTTAAACATCTCAGAAAATCCCCAATTTAATGGCAGGGCAGTAATTTTTTTAACTTTATGCAATTAAGAATTAAACCCATTCTAAAAACATTGTGCGAGCCTGTATTTCCTACAGCTGGGACTGCATTCAGCTGATGTGGTGGATACTTTGCTGCTGAGTACATAACAGGAAACGTATTATCTATGAACACCAATGCACTCATTTTTTTAACCCCCTGCTTCAGCGTCTGCTCATTTTCAACTTGACATTAGCTTACACGTCCGACCTGCATCATTATTTTTTTAAGGGCTGTTAGTGGCGCTCATAATTCACGCTCTTCACAACAAACGTGTTGCCAGCGAAGGACACAAGAGATAATATCCGTTCTCAACAGCACGACGGGGCTTACAGGAAATATGATTCTAATTTTCCGCATGCTGCTGGACGTGGTTTATACCTAATGCACTTACCAGCTTGCGTCTGTTTGTGTTCGTAGCATTCATCGGAACCGTTTAATAAAGATGCATTCAAAGTCATGTTTGCAGGAGTTTGGGGGAAAGAAGAAACAGACGGAGAGAAGTGATGATTACTGATGACGCAAGACTTCACAGAGACAAGAGCTCGAGTTTATTCTGACAGGCTGATGCTTCATAATGCTGTTCCATGACATTTCTAACACGTGTATTAATTAGTTTAAATAAGATATATTCACACACAGCACACAACAGTAGTGTCTTGTATATAGGTTCTGGTGACATTTCAAGAGGCCCATTATCCACAGTAAAGGATGCCCTGTTGGATATTAATGCTAAAATATGAAAATTGAGTGTACTGCCCTGTGGACAACCAATGTGCACCTAAAAATTGAAACATGACTGTGTTTGGCTTTCACACTTAAAAGGCTTTGCATACATATGCAACTCTCTTTGTAAGTACCTTGCGGCATTCCACCACTTCAATTTGGGATTCTGGAGCGCTCAGCTAGAGAAAAGACAACACTTTAAGAGGGGCTCTGAAAATAAACACCTATGTTAATAAAGCTCTTACATGATTGCTTAGTTTTTATCTTAATGATCAAATTAGGCAGCAGGATTCCCCCAAGAGAAAGGCTTTATTGTGGTGAATGTTTTTCTTTATCTAATAACAAAAAAAATAATGTTTTCAGTTTAAAGGCAGCTTTGGGTGGATTCTTAAAGACTCTGCATATAAACATAATAACACCTGATGGCAATCTACGGTTAAAACTGTGATGTGCATTGTGAATATGATTATAACAGTTATGTAAAAACAACATTATACATACAATATCAGTGGCCCATAGCCCTTTAATAACACACTAATGCAGTAAGAGCTATCCCCAGATATGCTTGCTATAAGTATGTATTGTCAGTGCTTCAAAATTCAATGTGTTGGGCTGTCATCTGTAAACTTTGATCTCGATGAATGAAAATGAACCAGTGCCTGCGGCTGAACTTAAATAACTTAAAAGGAAATGAAAATGAGAGACGTTAATTAATTCTGCAGCCAAAACAAAGTCACAAATTAAAAGTGGGGGGGTGGCTCAGTAGCTCACCTGGTAAGAGTACGTGCACCATGTACAAAAAGGCTGAGTCCCTCCTCCTGCCATCCAAACCTGATTATGCCCCGGGCCCTTTCCTGCATTTCATCCTCCCTCTCTCTACTCTCCTTCATGTCTTTCTTAAGCTGTCTCTATCAAATAAAAGCACAAAGCCGAAAAAAAAAAAGCATAATACAAAATGAAATGATGGGCCAAAAGCATTTCTCTTAAATATAGACATTCTCCTTGTACAGAGAAATGTAAATGCTCATGCCTGGTAAATTAACATGCTTGGTAAATTAAGTAAAATAAAGCTCCTGACAGTCGATGCAAGGCCTGCTCACAGCACTCAAATGCACCACATTGCAGGAAGCAGTGGCCAAGCCAATGCTTTCCTTCTTCAGACAAGGTGGACTCATATGTGCAGCTCTGTGCTGCCAAGGACAACAACAACCTGGGAAAAGCTGTCAGAAAAGTGCCAGAAAATCATGGGCTGCCACCAAACATTCAGCATGTATCTGTGCTGTGCACTGCTGATGAGGAAAACAAAGCAGATCATGGCTGATAAGATCCATCCTCTCCACGGAAATGTCTGCACATACATTGGAGTCGACTGTTGACTCAGACGAGATGTACTTCTAATTCCCAGCAGCCTGAAGACTGTGACAGCTTAAACCTACTTTCACAGTTTTACAACTTCGGGGTGTGACTGAATAAACATGAGACAATAGATTAATGTTGACCTGAGTTTGAGGCTGGTTCCATTGTAAAGTAAAAAAAAAAAACTCAAGTCAGTCAAAGAGGTTGTATTCCAGTAATATTAAACTTGTGCACCTTTACTAAAAGGACCAAATACAAACTTGTAAAAGGATCTTTTCTTAAAATTTTGGTATATATCGTGGTACTTATTAGGTCCCATCCTGCAGATACACTGACTACCAAAAATTGTGGCAATTTGGTAGATACAGCATCTTCTTTTTTACCTGCACTAAAATGTATGAAAGAAAAGGATGGACTAAGCAGTCCATGCTGTCATCCTTAGGCCAGCAGCCATAACAGCAAACACACACACACACACACACACACACACACACACACACACACACACACACACACACACACACACACACACACACACGAAAAAAAAATGCTTTATAAATTCAGAATATTCTGCTGGGGGACAAAATGTTATCTTTCACACTAACCCTCATTTTGCTTGACCACCCCAAAGTAAACTTTGCAAAGTTTCTCTTGTGATAATGTCTGTTGATCTCTTATATGCACCTTTAAAAAAAAAAAAATGCTGCTACAGCAGCTCCCGTCTCAGCTGACAGCTGAACACCTGACAGGCTG
Organism: Archocentrus centrarchus; assembly: GCF_007364275.1. Lineage (NCBI taxonomy): Eukaryota > Metazoa > Chordata > Actinopteri > Cichliformes > Cichlidae > Archocentrus > Archocentrus centrarchus. The sequence continues at coordinate 9,375,021 of NC_044359.1, read as the reverse complement.
TCTGGGGGGACAAAAGATGAAATCTGTCAGAAAAAAAAAAATGAGCAGACAAAAACAACTTCTACATCTTACAATAACCTGGTTTGTGTCACTGCTGTCTGTTTCTAATGAGTGGAAGGGGCAGTAGTAATGATAACCTATGCCTTTTTATCCTTGTGGAGGTTTTGATGATGATCCAGCTTCTCCCCGTGGCAAGAAAGACCGCATTTCCAAAGAAAGAAAACCAGAAAGATGAGGCCACATTATTCTGCAATCATCGTATTGCGTTCCATATGGTCTTTCGACCCTCAGGGTAATTTTAAAGAAAGGGAGAATCCTGCTGAGATTATATGACACTGAATTGTTCTGCTTGTGATTTCTTTCAACTAAAAATTCTGTTTTATAAATGCCTCTATATCAGTTTGTACCTTTGGGTTTGGGAACCACACAGACTGGAAACAATAGGACAGTCCAAATGTTTTAAACCAATGCATTTGGTGGCAAAACCTAAACTACCAATAATATACATATTACGAATTCATTGTTTCACACCACGACTATGTAGCACCTTTGTGGTTTGCTAACTGTATGAGCCTTATCTTCTTTTTTTTTCGCACATACTGTGCTCCCAGATATCAGTAATAAACTTCATAAGTAAAACTTTATCATAACAAACAGGACTAATGCCAATACAACAAATTTAAGAGCTGGACTGTAGTCTGAAGAACTACAATAGTACAACCTGGATGATCAGACTGGCTGATGGAGCAACAATATCCTGAAAAGGAAGCATCAGGAGAATCAGATTTCCCTCAAAGTGCTGCAGGGCTCCCTTAAACCTGTCTCTCTCCTCACACTCTTACTGCAGCTCATTGTCATTTCTCTCTGACAAAAGAGAGAGGAAAAAAAAGCAGCTCTGGACAGCTGCTTTGGCAGCCATGGACCATTAGGCCACTTTTCTACTGCTTCACCAGGGAATGGGACAGTGCTCTCCACTGAGGCGAAGGTCAGAGAAAAGTACATGCCAGACACAGTACTGGAGAGCTGATCTGCTTTGACTAAAGTTTATGACACAGTAGAGGAAGTATTTTTGATGCCTGGACTTAAAATACACTGAAATACATGAGGTGCTGTACACCAAAGACAACGGACGCTACGAACAAATGAATGAATCTTTTACAACAATGCAGAATTTCAAGTAAGAACCTGTCTGAAAGTGCATTCGTTATTGAACCAAAGTTCACTGTGCTGCTGTTTCTTTGTTTCCTCATCATGACTATTTTAGCCTATTTACTTCTCTGCTGTCACCTACTGATGCATTTTGTTTTCGTAAGCCCTTTTTCCTTTTTGGGCTGCGTCGCCTTTTGTTCCTTTAATCTAGTTCTGAAGTGCTTTCACTGTCATCTCGATCGTTTTTTGTTTTATTCATTCCTTATGAGGTTTGAATCTTTAATAAGGCTTTAGTCACTTTTTCTCCTACACATTCCATATTCCTCTGTCTCGCTTGCTTTTAATTATTTTCCTGTTCATATAAATAAATGCACATTATACAGTCACTCAACCGCAAGCGAAACCTTTCCCAGTTTTAACGTCTTTGATCTCATGCTGGTTGCAAACATAAATCCTGCCCAGAATCTTGCTAGTCCTGCCAGTTCACTTTGCATCTATACGGGGGGGGGGGGGGCAGCTTCCTCAAAAGGCTGAAAACTCTCTTTGCATTTTTGATAGAAATGTGTACTTTGGATGTTGGACGTCTTAGATGTGGGAGTGCAGCCTCGCTCTGGTCTTGGGTAATATGTTGTCTCCCTACTCTCCCTTTGTACCAGCTGCCAAACTGCACTGTTGCATCTTTCAAGAGAGCAAAGTGTTTGGAGAACAGCCAAATCTGACACTGGTATCGCCATTAAGACTGAGGAAAATAAAGAAAGTCTCCAGCATTTAGGAAGTCTCATCAAGCCCAGTTAGACGTGTAGGTTTTTTCTTACTCTGTGGATTCAACATCTTCAGTAGACGGGCAGGTTTATCATGATCATTTATAATATACTCATAATGTACTTGTACTCATGACCAAAATGAAATGACTGATGTGTTAAATTTCTCCCCTTAGTATAATCCAAAATGCAAGTCTGGTTGTGCCAGTTTATTATTTGTTGTCTTATTCCATGACTCAGTTTGCTGTGAGCTGGAAGGAACTACAAGAGCTTGAACTTGGCCCAGCAATTGGAAATTATGCATTTCTGAGATTCAGGAACCCAGTCTGTCAGATGGTGGTGCCGTACTAAGGAGGACCCAGAACACCGCGGGTCTGATTGCCTTGAATTTCAATGGTCAAATCTGGTGCAAGATCTGTCCAAATACGTGGCTTACTCATGTGCTTGGTCAAGTCATCATAAATGTTAACAGCTATATCATCTTCAGGTTGTGTTTAGAAATAGGGCTATAAAGTATGTGGAACTAAAATTACGGGGGGTGCCACAAATGCTAACATGGTGTACCTCAAAGCCTGGTGAGTTTGACCAAATTTGATTACACATTATTTGGAGGCACTACACTAAGGAGCCACTGAAGTCATGAAACTTGGCAATATTTACAAAACCTCAACTAAAATCAACTTTTTTTTTTTGACTTAATCAGAAAAAAACCTACACAGCATGTTGGGACTGAAAAGCAGTTTTAACTAAAGGTGACTGATTTGATTCTGTTGAGCATAAAAGTGGTTTGAGCCTGCAACCTGCTGATAACAGCTATATTTTACTGAGCCCCTCTCTTATAGTTGAGATGTCTATATCTATAATTAGCTTCATATAATCACCAATATTATAATGTGGCATAAAGGGCAATCCTATACTGTGGCATAGAATATTTATTAGGTATGTTCATTTTTGTTTCATCAGTTAATTCAAGGAAGCCACCAGTCTGCTTGTCTGGCACTGATTTGAGATTCAGTTGATATAAACAGTTTATTAGTGACGTCACTGCAGTCATTGTTTTTATTTGCAACAGTTAAACATCACTGAAAAGCTTTAATTTTCCACAAAGGTTACAGTTATTTAGAAGAAAGGGTTTCATTACTCTTCTTCATGACACTACACAACAGCTCAGTCTGTGTAAGCATTCATTTATTAGATGCACGGCGCTGCTGCGACTCCCTTTTCATCACAAAGCCCCTCGTCTAGCATTATTATTATGCAAAATATACAAATGCAGTTTGCCATCTAGTGTGATCCTCCTCAGAGAAGAGGAAGGAGTTGGTTTCGGGATTGTCTAGATTGCCGCTATTCCCAAAATTATTTTTCGTCCACACACGGCACACAACGCCACTTTAAAGAACATTTGAATGAAAGAATATTAATTGGTCTCCAGGCCATCTCACTGCAGATGCCAAGAGAAACTGCTGTAGGATCCAGATATGACAATGTCCACATAATTGTGTTAGTTAATTAGGTATAGTATTCTGTCATTTTTTTTTAAACATACAGCCTCCTGTACTAGTTTTTCTTGTGGATAGACAGAGGAGACAGGGTTGGCTTTATCTGCTAGGTAGGGCCAGAGGAAAGATAAGCTGCTTGACTCCAATTAACCCCCCCATTCCACTAACTGTGTGCACATTCTTCACAGTATTCCTCTCCTAAAATACATCACATGGCCCCTGGTTTTCAGTGTGTTAATATAATTAAACAGAATTAATTTAAGAATTTCCTTTGATCGTCGCATATCATCAGCTGTTATAATGAGGATCTCTAGTCTGGGTACTGCAAAGCTTCTCTTCAAGAATTTGATGTTTTAAGTAATAAGGCAGGTTCCAGCTTTGCTTTAGTGATGCATGTTTCCATAGCAATAATGTTACCACAAGCTACCCGCCATCACTCGCCACTAGGAAGAAAAAAATTCTTTAAATACGGAATTTGTCCGTGCTCTCCGGAATAACACGCAGAAGTGTTTTCTGATCCGCACGCTGACATCATTCGTTATAAGTCACTGCTGATTGGACACATTAACAAGATGCTCGCAGAAGAATTTCTTTAAGGTCAGCGCGCTTGTCATGTTTACACATACATGTCAGTAGCCAAGCAAGCATAAACACTTACCTTCCACACACCTGAGATTAGTTTGGCTGCTAAAGACATTTTGTCTGAATCCCCTTTTTCTTTGGAGGAAGTCACGAAGAGAAATGAAATATTGTTACAGTTTATATTTCAGGGAAGCCGGTCCTCTCAGAGGGAGTCGATCAATAAACTCAACAACAATCATTTCAAGGTGCTTTATTTTGCAAGGTAAAACCCCTATCAAGTTAGAGGGAGGCCTTCAATGATCAGATGATACCCTATGAGCAAGCACTTGGAAGTGGTAAGGAGGAAGAACTCTCTAAGCAGGAAGAGAACTCCGTAAGAGGGGCAGCCATCTGTAACTACTGGCTGATGGGTGACAGGAATGAGAAGGGAGAAAAGAGGAAAGCACAAACAACAGGGTCACCTGACCCAGCCCTAACTATAAGCTTTATGAAAAATCTTAAAAGTAGAGAAGATATCTGTCTCCTGAACCCCAACTTGGAACTGGTTCCACAGGAGAGGAGCCTGATAGCTAAATTCTCTGCCTCCCATTCTTCTGTGCCTGCACACTGATAGTGAAATGCTCTGTTGGGATAATATGGTAGTATGTATTCTTTAAGATATGATAGTGCCATATGCATAAAAAAAAGATAAGGAATGTGCATGAAAATGAATGATGGGAATCTGTATGCACTGGACTTTGTTTTCTTTCAGCAGCCACAGTTTCTTTTCTGTCTGACGTAACCCCTCAGTTCTTTACTGACACAGTCCACGATGTCCCAAATGTGTTTATTTGTCTGGATTTTAAACTAGATGTCCCAGTACTACTTCTATATTACTACTACTACAACTTCTACGCAAACCAAGTTGCACAAACTCCACAGACTGAAATCAAGCCCAGCCAGAAGTGCTTTAAACCAGCATTATTTCTAACAAGGGGCAACTCCTCTAGATGTAAAGTCTGATTTCATAAAAGTTTATGCTCATCCCTTGATCTGTGTCCTACTGTAAGTAAACACATTCCTGATTAGGCTGTGATCTCAAATGGTAGTTTAACTATTACTGAAGACAGTATAATCATAATTGTGTAAGCAGTGTCAGAGGGGGGCCACCTGTGAATGAAGAATCACTACTTACGAACACCTGCTGTGCATTCAGAGCCACCCCTCCCTCCTTATATTTGGTTTCCAAAAACCCAAAGATCGTGACAGCCAAAACAGAACGAGGCTTCAAAAAGGGAAGTCAGAAACCAGTGGTTAATGTCATGATGTTCACATCCATTTTTTATATACAGTTTATACTGTAATTACAGATTTATTACAGTGCTATGACACTAAATATACTCGCACACCATTTGTAGGCTGTTTATGTGTCCTATTTAAACCCTAGTGGCCCTTGTTAGGAGTCAGCAGGGGCACTAGGGTTTACGATCTGTATAGTACAAATATTTACATGTAAGTAGAGCATTTCTGTGTTCATGTACCAACAATCCACCTTACACAGAGATACATATACAAAACTCCTCTTCAATGATTCAATTTAGAGGAAAAAATACTGAAAGCTTCGTGTTGTAGCGTGCATGCAATAGTAGGCTTGTTTTTATATTGTTCATAACACCATCTGGGATACTGATGACCAAGCACTCTCTAAATAAAGTCACAATAACGTACAGTACTCTTCTGTCAGCAAAACTATGCAGCATCTCCGTATGAGCCCTGAAAACGTGTTTTAAAATAAAACTGATGAGGCTAAGCTTTGTAGAAATCCCACAGCTTGAGCACCTCCGGCTGCTACACAGGAAGTGACAAAGAAGTTACCTTCTGACCTCAAATCGGGAAGTTTTTCTTTCCCTGTGATTCAGGATCAGGAGATGTCACTTTTATATCACACACATGGTGCTGGGAATATGATACAGCAGTGTGTGTGTGTGTTGCTGTCAAATTTCAGGAGAAAAATACTGGAAAAGGAGACAGTGGTGAAACTGCGAAGCCATTTTTATTTTCTTGTGTTAAAGTGATTCTTATTTTAAGTCATTAATTACATTTACATTTTTCTTCTTCGTGTGCATTTTGACCTCTAAAACAGTGTTACCTACAGTAAACCTCACCTAGCTGGCCAATTTGTTAGGTACACCTGTTCAACTGCTAATTAACTCCAGTATCTAATCAGCCAATCACATGTTCTTATTGCGCTTTCATGCAAACATAAGATTGAGTTCACATCCACATGGTGCAAGATTTCAGCTAACATAAAATTCTTTGTATCAAAATAAAATTGGTTCCCCTTTTTCACCTAAATGCATCTCTCAGAAAAAAAAGATGTACAGTACCAGTGGTACCAAAACTTATCAGGGCCCTGGTTTCACTTTTACATTCCTGTTAATTAAAACACCTTATTCGCTTGACCTAAAAAGCAAAACGTAAAATCTTTCGCTCCACTCATTGTACCTGAATGATGGACGCGAGCAAATTATTCGACAGCTATGAGATCTCCCTCTTTTCCTCCTGCATGCGTTTGCATACAGCACAGGTATCGCCCCACTCCAGTAAACTGTCCAGCTTCCCGAAGCGGTCATCACTCACCATCTTTAGTGGACACACACATCTTTGGCCAAATGGACTGCAAGTGCATATTTGTGAGCTGGACAGATACGCCGACCCGCAGCGCAGGCTTGCTTTGTTAGATGTCTGAGCGAACAGTCACGTTAGAAACCACTGTTTTTCTTGGTTATGATGCATTAATCATGCTTCAGTTAGTGGTGAGTTATCAGATAACTGAATAAGTTAGTTGTATTGATTTGCAGCGCACACAGAACTCTATAACACTCTTTACATATTATTTGCTCTTGGTTAACATCACTTGCTCTAAATCCAAAGTGTTTCCAAACAATGGCTGATGATCCACTTTGATTAAAATCAATCTTACCTTGGACACTAGTTCAAGGTAAGAACATCTCTGAATGCACAACATGTCGAACCTTAAAGCAGACGGGCCACAGCAGTGGACCACACTGGGTGCCGCTCCTGTCAGGTAAGACCAGGAAGTCGAGGCTCCAATTCACATGGGATCACTCGAACTGGTGGTGGTGGTGTAATAGAGTGGGGGATATTTTCTTGGCACATGCCACAGCCTACCTGAGTACTGTGGCTGATTATGTCCGTCCCTTTATGACCACAGTGTACCCATCTCGTGATGGCAGCCACTAGCACGTGTCACAAAGCTCAAATCAAACTGGTTTCTTGAACATGACAATGAGTTCACTGCACTCAAATGCCCTCCATAGTCACCAGATCTCAGTCCAGCAGAGGACCTTTGGGAGGCGGTGGAACAGGAGATTTGTGTAATAGTTGTGCAGCTGATAAATCTGCAACAACTGTGTGATGCCATCATGTCAACATGAGCCAGAATCTCTGAGCAATGTTTCCAGCGCCTTGTTGAATCGGTACAAAGGCAGCAGGTCTGAAAGCATACAGTAAGAAGGTCCAAAGCAGTGCTAGTAAAGTCAGATCAGAACACGAATCAGACGTCAGACATCATTGTTGTCATCAAACACAGGCGCTAGATGAAATTGTGTGTTACAAGCATGTAGTGAGATAAATACAAGAAAAGAAAAATATGTATTAAATGAAAGGTCTACCTAATCAAGTGTCTGTTCTTCTTTAATATCTACCGCCTGCCATTGTAGATGCGAGCTGCCTGCCTTTCTGTAACTCATGAACAGAAATGGGAAAAATTACTCACTGCTGTCAAACTGGAAAGGAAAACAACAACAACAACAACAGGCCTTCACCTACACTATCATCTTTCTTCTCTTTCTAACAATGCCCCACTGAGCAGGTGCCACTTGCACATGAAATATACAATTTGCTAGTGAAACAAAATATAGGACTGATGTAAGCAGTCTATGGAAAAAATATGGCTTTATTCAACATCGGCATTCTTAAAAGGGCACCAAATAAAAATAAATATAATAAACAGCACAAATACATAAATCAAAATCAAAGTGCATGATTGTAAAGTGCGCTTACACGCAAAACTGTTTCCCTTCTTGCCGCCCCGAGTACTCAAACACGACAGCAAAATGATTTATAAAAAAGAACAAAAAATGGACAAGGACATAGTTGGGCTGCAACAGAATGCACACATCAACAGTTACTGTATGTGCAAGGGGCAACAAAATGTGCTAAAGATATGATGATAACTAGAGGTAATGCGGATAAATAGGGTTGCATTACACAGTGGGAATATTGCATAATACATATAAATAATGTGCAAGTTCAACAAAAACTGTAGCGAGCAAATTAAACAGAAATCCTCTGTGTGGACTGCAACTGTCTCTCTAATTACAGAGAGATGATATATTTATGTTCTTGTTGACAAGGTTGCGTTTCCTTTGGTTAGCTTCTATTTTGCCTGTAATTGACAGCCACTGTAGAGCGAGACATGAAATGTGGTCACAGAGCAGCAAGCCACAAAGGTTACCTGGCCAGGAGGTGCTCAGCCCCATAAATTAGGCCAATGTATGTGTGCACGTGTGCCTGCAAATGTGTATTTTTTAACATATTTCCCTTACTGAACTCTCTCGGGGGTGACGCCCGATTGTCCAGCCTAATCACAAAGCGAGCTGAAGTGGCGGCACATTTGTATTAAGGATTGGTGCAATCACAAAAGAAGGAAAGAAAAAGAAAAGAGGAGAAAGAAAATCAAGCACAGATCGGCTGCCTTAATTATAAAATGCTTCAGTGGAAAGACTGTGAGATTCAGCGAAAGAAAAAGGCGACTAAAGGCTAAAAATATTTCCAGGCAAGTTTTTATTTATTTATTTTTTTTATCTTCCACACATATACACCTTCATTGCTACAGTAGCTGCTACAGATATTGGTACATTGTCTATTTGGGGAAGAAACTGGCAAACTGGCAAACCCAAAATTGATTCACAGCTTCCTGATCTGCCACCTCTGTAAGATTTTGGTGAAATTTAGGCGCATGAAACCGCTTAGCTAATGCTACAGAAAGCTTAACGTCAAGGCTAAAACTAAAAATTGTGTTGACAGTAGATGTCAGAGTCAGACACTGCTGGCCCTACCAAAAACTCTTCACACTATGAGAATATGTGATAAGAGTCCACCTCCAAAGGACACGAGGTAGTGTATATGAAAAGCATGAAAACAGGGTGGTTTAACTGGATAATCGCACACCTGATGCTTCTGTTTCTCTCCCTAGACTGAGCCACATAAATGAAGAGACATATCTGAGTAACAAAATATGCAGATTTCTTTAAACAATGTCAGAAAGTGTCCTTAAAACAAAGGAGATGAGGAAGTGGCATAGTTCCTGGTGCATGGTGGCCTCAACCTGCACAACCCCTGCTAGAAGTTATCTTAGTATTGCAAATTATATCTATGTTGACTGTGACTGCACAACCCCAACACTATTTTAAATGTCAGGATTTTGTCAAATGACTTGTATTAAATTCAAAAATTTGTTTGTTTTTGATCACTTCAGCTTTATTTGGCCAAAGGTTAAAAATAAACGACCACATTCAGAAATAAAACCGACTTACTCACCACCAAGACCTCATCCTGCTCGCCTTAGAGATGTAACACAAAAGCATCAGAGGGAGAGAGAAAGAAGCAACCTTTGAGTTTCCTATTAGGCCTGGTGGGTCCATCTACAGCGTGCTGTTGCACCGTGACCGTGATAAACAGTACTGAAAGCAGCTCTTCTGAAAGCACCAACCAACAGTCAGGATTCCAGGTGATATTATTCTTAAATAATGCTCAGTGCCATTTTCAAACTTGGGGGAAAAAAAATGGATTTGAAAGAGCGCTTGTTTTTTAAGACAGGAAAATGCCAGCAGATTCCAATAGCTTCAGCATCTGCCTGAAGCCTTATGTTTGTGACGTTACTGATCTCGAAATTCTGTCTGTCACCGCGCTGCATTAACCTCTGTCTTCACATTTGCCATCTTAATATGCTCAGTGAACATGTGGGATAATTTCACAGGAAAATATCAAACCAAGTGATTAGGGGTTATTTGTAAGAGGGGGAAATATCCAAGAAAAGGCTTTTTTTTTAAAAGAATTTCCCAGAAAATTATATTCTGGGAAAAATATATGTTTGCATGCAGGTTTTGTCCCCATTAGCTCGTGGATATTAATGACTTGCTCTGTCTTACACAGATGTCAGATGTCTAATGTATTCACGCGAGCACAAACTGACATCTGTTAAGAGGGACGTGTCAGTTATGCACGAGATGTGAGTAAATTTTATAATGACAACCAGCACAAACTGAGCTTCATCCAAGGTTAAAAGCCTGCAGACACACTGGTTATTTGTCTTGACTCGATTGCGGGAAAGACACATTTAGAGCTGCTGCTGATGGGCTGACAAAATGTTTGTAGTCGTCTGCAATTTTGCAAGTCATAGTATGATCAATGAGATTTTTAAAAAACAGCGGGAGTGTTGACTCCAGCCCACTTGTGTGTTTCAGAAATTCCTGATACACCAACTTGGCAAACTGCAGGAGAATTCAACAGTTTTTGTTCACGAGTAATTTCTGACACGCTTCATTACACAACTTAATTTAAATGAAGCCAAATTTAATCGGGTAAATTTCATCATTATAAACAAAGATGACAATAATAATAATTTATGCAGCAGATTTACCTGAAAGCAATTAGTTACCTTCATGAGGCCCAAGTTTGTAATCTACAGAGTGCGCAGCTTTATACGCAGGTTTTCTGTTTTAGAATGTGGCATATTAATTAAAGCACACAAACAAAAACAGACTGCATGTAGGCACAGAAATTAAATAGAGGGTCAGGTAAGAAAGCCGGAGCTGCAACTAGTATTATTACACTTTAGAGGTGCTTTTTTCAACAAAATATTAGATCTGATTCAGAGAAAGAGACTGATGCTTTTTCTGACCCTGTCGCTTCAGGAGAGACATTGCAAATGGCTGACTGTAAATATAAGGCTTAAAAGTCCAATTAAAAGAGCATTAATTTACTATCTCTTAAACAATACTCCTACATGGCGACCTAACCGATGTGCCCCGCTTGCTACCATGTTTCTGCACCTACTGCGGCTTGTGTCTATTACTAAAATAACTTGTATTTGCTGGGCCTTTTGCGTCTGTGCATGAAGCACCGGGTTCATGGCAATACAGAGGCGGGCCTCACTAGCATCACTAACGAGCATCCTCTTCTCATTGGTCTTCTCAGTTTCAAATTAGGTTCAATTCACAATTATGCCCTTTGTGTACAGTGTCTGTTACACTAGTATATTATTAAATAGTTGCTTTTAATTACATTATTTCTCCCCCTATTTGTTTTCAGCTGATATTTTTGCTGGTTTTAATGGTTCTTAATGTTTTTTGATCATAAACCTTCCTGTCTAAACATATGCAGGAAATGAAAGCCAAAGTATAAAGGGGTGAAAATCAGTGTTGGGTCAAACATGACTATAAACACATTATATTGTTTTTGGTAACACTGTATTGTAATGAATTACTAAATTCAGGAATCACAATACAGTTACAATTGTGTTGTTACTACAAAAGCTCTTCAACTCTCTCAACTCTAGGTGGACAGAAAGAAAAAAAAAAAACTTCTTTTAGCTACTTCCTTTCTGGATCACCACACCGGATCATGTGCCTCCATCTCACCCTCGCCCTAAACTCCTCCTCTGTCACACTAACCCTCTGCATGTCCCTCACTACGTCCAAGAATCTTCTCTGTGCTCTTCCTCTTTTCCTCTTTCCTGGCAGCTCCATTTTCAATATCCTTTACCCAGTATATCCACTAGCCCTCCTCTGCACGTGTCCAAATCACATCAGTGTTTCCTCTCTTACTTTGTCTTCAAACCGCTCAACCTGAGCTGTCCCTCTCATATACTCACTTCTAATCCTATCCAACCTGACCACTCCAGGACAGACAGGAATAGAAATGTGTATAAAGAGAAAAGATATATATATATATATATATATATATATATATATATATAAAATCAAACATGCCTTTTTCTTCCTCCCCACTTGCACTACAATCAGCTGATTCCAGTTGATGTGCAGGAAGGAGAAAAACAGCAGAGCAGCCTGCAACTTTTGAGGAGTGGAGTTATGAACTTTACTTTTATTGCAGGAAAGGACAAGAGCACGATAGTAAAGCGCAAACTGCATCCAGGATAGAAATATCTGGATAGACAGCATGCTAACACAAAGCTAGCAAAAAACCCAGAGTGATGTTAAAGTTGTGTACATATGACACCGGCACAGCAGGCGGAGCCTGATCTTCAGCTGTGAGGAGCAGTCAGGCTTGTGGCATTGCAGCCTCCATTTCTACCTGCGCATGTTTCTGTAGTAGAATCACTGTGGTGACTGCTCTGAAGTCACTTTGAGCTGGTTTTCAGGTTTGTGTTGTTGGCTCTGTGTTAATACTTTAAGAACAGAAGAACTATTGTGTGCATGTCCTCGTGAGGACAGAAATTTGCATCAGTTTGTGGGACTCTGACCTCAGGTTAATATTGTTAACTGGTGATTATGTGACAATGCATTTCAGGACATGTTAGTCATGAAGTAACACAAATGCAATACCACAAGTAGTACAATTAATTACTTTTCTCTGGGGAGTAATTAAGTAACGTGTAATAGATTACTTTTTTCCCCCCCAGTAACAACCCTGGTGAAAACAGAGCAAATCAAAATGCTGTAAAATCAAAGTGCAAAATACAGAGCACCCAGACAGGATGTGAACCTGCTGGCTGACAAACATGTGACTTATGCCACGATTACCCATACAAGCTCTAAATGCAAACTTTAGTTCTCCTTTAAAGAGGACTGACAAAGAGAGCACTGAAAGTAAAAACACTGGTTCTTTCAGATTGCCATTTTCCTGCATTGCTCTAATATGGACAGAAGAGTCAATTTTGACTATAGCTTGTAATTTGTCAGAACATCCTATTAATCACTCAAACAGATAATGTCAGGTGCCTTCACTTCTGTCATTACTTTATGACTAAGCTTATTGTACTCCTGTACAGGCTGGGATTTGTACTGAAGCTAAGAATAATGCAAACGTCAGTTTTATCACTGCAGTGACCTGGCTTGGATTACCCCTTCAAAATGAACACTTCTGGAAAAACTCCACACTGAGACGTGTCACAGTTAGGATAGGAGATGTAAAGGCTGTAACAGCACTAATGGCTGCATTTTATGTAGTTGAGCAAGTTCCAGAGCCCTGGCATTCTACAAGCTGGCTCACCGGACCTTAATGTACCCATGCTTTTCCTGCTTAAAAGACTAATCGAATAATCTTTTACAAAAATACATTACTGATGCATCTATTATGTATGTGCAAATAAATGCCCCTTGGACATGTTGAGTCCAACTCATGTACAGTGACTTGCAAAACCCAACAAAATTAGAAAAGTAACACGGCTGCATCCTTGATGCAGACCTCGTCCTTCCTTGCACCTCCTTCCTCCCCTCTCATCCTCTCCCTGCTGTCAGGATGAGTGTTGGGCTCTTTGCTCTCCCAGATGTTAGCTGGCAGGAAGAAGCTGCACGTCTGTCATCAGTCAGGGCAAGTGACAGCCACGTCAGCGGCCTGTCACAGCTGCCGTTCCTCAGGTCACTGGGGGTGTCACCGACAAGCCTCCACACCCAGCTGACTACCGCAAATCTACGGACCCAGCGGAGACTAGAGGAGCCTCTGGGGAAGCAGGATGGCAATAAAAATATGAAAGTCGCAAACCTATTTTTGCAAAACATCTGACCTCAATCCAAAGATTTTCTATTCAGATTTGTCTTATCATATGTTAAGACCACAGGATGTTAAACTCCTCTGAAGAGAACAAAACTGCATAACAGATTATGTGTAATCCTTGAATACTGTGCAACAACAAATGGATGAGGCATCAGACACAAGTCTATTTCTAGGTTGCCAACTAAACACCTATGCACAAATTCATGTGGACAAGGACTTATGCATGGTGCCTGCCCACACACTGACGTCAGCTTAGGCCGACCTGTCTAAATAAATGTTCGATACAGTAAGCCATCAAATGTTACAGCCCGATCCTGCAGGGCTTTAATGAAACCATTTTGTTTTTTTTCAAACGGGGTTACATCACCAGCCAGAAAATGTTGTGACCCATTTTGACTGCAAATGAATCATGAACTATCTTTGAGAGTCTTATGAAAAAGATTTAAATATGTGGTACCTCTCAAACTCAATCCAGTTCAGCTGACTTAGGCAGCTAAAACAAATGCAAAGACAGATTCCTCTTCCTCTGCTAAACACTCTTGTTTTCTTGCCAGATGAAAATCATTCAGCTGGTGTAAGTACTCACTATCAGACAACTTTACACTTCTCAGAAAGGCAGAAAAATATAAACTCATATTTCCCTGAATTTGCACCACCTGTTGTAGCTGTTTGCACCTTCCCAAAGATTTAAATAGCACCACCTCAAACTTTGTATTCACACATTTGATCACATCCGAAAAAGTTAGAAACAGGATTTGACAGCTTGCAATTGTTCAGTAAGTTGGTACTATAAAAGTGTTGCTTACGATTTGCAACAAATGGTTCACAATGGTTTTATTCTTCAACGCAGCCTGGACTCTCGTAGGCAAGCTCTGATTTCTTTAAGTAGTCTTCAGGAATATCTCTCCAGGCTCCTTAAGGGATATATAAAGCTCTTTGGATGTTGGCTGCCTTTTGTTCCATTCTCTGTGAAAATAATCCCACACTGCTTCATTAATGTTGAGGTCCGTGCTGTGGGGAGGCCAATCCATGACTGACAGTGTTCCACTGTGTGGTTTTGGGATCACTGTCATGCTAAGAAATGAAGCTGTTGCCAATGAGACGCTTTCCAGATGTGGTACTGCATGGTGGATCAAAATCTGATGATACTTTTCTTTGTTCATAATTCCATCAATTTTGACATGATCACCAACATGACCCCAAACCATGACAGAACCGCAAATGTGTTTTAAAAATGCCTGTACACGCTCACTGCTATAAATAGACAAAAAAAAATTCTATTTATACAGAAACATTAAACTAAAATTCACATTCACTACTTACATCTAGAGTCCAGTCAGAAACGCAAAGATTTGAAACAGAAATTCAGAAATTGCTCCACATATATTGACAAAGCTGCTCCAGGACAGCAATTTAATTGCAAAAAGCACAAAAAGTAAGGAAATTTGTGTTTGGTCGATTATTTCTTTGTTGTAACAATGCTTCTGCTTGAATCTTAGACCGTTGGAAAGCCTGTTTATTTCCCCTTAAATGGTGTCACATTTGTCAGGAAAATGCATTTATGGGTTGAACAGGTCTGTGGTAGTGAGCACCAACTACTTTGCTGTTGTCTGCTGGGCTGGGGGCAGCATCAGTGCCAGAGATGCCAGCAGGATCTACAGCCATCGTTGGCCAGAATTTGGAGGCATTTGAGTCTGTGAGGGACAAGAGGTCACTGAACAAACTGCTCTCCATCATGGACTATCCATGTCACCCACTCCACTCCACACGAATGAGGCAGCAGAGATCCTTCTCCTTCAGACTGATTCAACTCTGCTGTGATAAAGAAGGTGTCAGTAAATAACAGCAACATCAGGAGGAAGGAACACAAGAAGCTTGAGCAATACCAAGGGCTGAGAGAAGAGCTAGAAAAGATGTGGAAGGTGAAAGCAACAGTGGTGTCTGTGGAAATCGAAACACTTGGGGCCGTGATCCCCAAACGGGCTCAAGCAGATTCCAGGAATGACATCTGAGATGTCTGTCCAGAAGAGCGCCGTCCTAGGAATAGTTAAGATACTGTGCAGGACCCTCAAGCACCCAGGACTCTGGTAGAGGACCTGAGTTCAAAGGTCAAAGACCGCCTGCAGGGCGAATGGGGAGTTTTAGATGCCGTATATGCTGCCACCTCCATTTCCAGTTCCTAAAGCTAAATACATGGCTTGACAGGCCTACCAGGCTGATAAGAAAAAACAAAAAAACTTTGGTATGTGACAGCTTCACAGCCTTTATTGTAAAATCTATCGCTTATCTTCACTTCTGTCAATAAACTAACGGAAGCTATATGGTTGGTAGTTGTATAATACATGATCGGTAAAAAATAACTGATACTACGCACATAATGAACCATCCACCTCCACACTGTGAAAAGGTTATAAGCAAAAAGCATGACAGAAGGAAGTATATGCATCACTAAATAGTCTGCAGAGTTTCAAGTCTTCCTTTACAAGCTGAAGATTATTTTTTAATAACTTCAGGACAAAGATCAAGTAGAGGCAAAGAACACTGCTGAAATTAATATAACTGTATCACAGAAGACTGTGAGCTTGCATTAAAAATGGACCTTCAAAATAACCAAAAAGTACACTTTGAATCAAATGGAGAAATACTGTTATTTTTCCCCCCATTTTTATTCCTGTGCTTGCATTACAATGTTTTTGTTTCCATTGCAATGGTTGTTAGCTCATGACGCTACCTAAGCACACAAAAGACCGTGAAACCTTTCCATTTGGGGTGAAGAAAAAAAAAAAAACCCTGAAATTGGCACTGAAATGTTTTCCTAAGACAGCAGGAAAAAGCAAATGAGAGATCTGAAAGCTAAGCCAGGGGTGTCAACACTGAAAACTGTCCATACTAATTACGTCCCAGAGGGAGTTTCCACTTTATTCCCTTTCTGTTGTCAGCAAAGTCACAGATCCAACTGCAAGAGAGCGCTCTCACTTCCACTCCCAGGGAATGCTCAGCATCCCATTTCCATTTTGATTTGCAGTCAAAGTATAATACTGCAGTTGTCTTCTATTTAAATGCAAAACATGACACTGTCAGAGTGTGTACTGTATGTATAGTACCGCAACAGAGATGCAGTTCATAGACGCTGATCAGGAGCAATGTAACTGCAGGGGTACGATGACACCCTGCTTAAACCAATCCGATTATATTGATGTGTTTATTTACTGAATGTGCTCAGGGTTATCATAACTCATCGAAGTCGTGCCCACACCCTCACCGTGCTTTATCTTCTCTCCCATTTTTTCCCTTATTCGTTTTTAACCCCACCTTCCATCTCACCCTCTCCCTTTCCAGCAGCTTTTTTTCCTTCTGTGTTCACTCCAGTCTTCATCAGTCACGCACTCATTGCTGTTCTCTTTCTTTCCCATTTCTCCTCACACTCATCCTGCCTTCCCCTCCTTTCTATTCAGATCACTCACCTTCATTTCAACACCCCTCCTCCCTCTGATCTCTTCATGTCATCTCTTTCTCCCTCTATCCTTTCCTCCCTGTTCTTCCATCCCTCCCTCGTGAAAAGCCATGGACCAAGGACGAAATGGGCTGATAACAGTGTAATGTGCATTTTCATGGCTTCATGCCACTGAACTCTCTTCTGTCAGACTTCTAATAAATGACCTCTGCTTCTATTGATACATATCTAAAAAGTCAGATTCATCAAGTTAACCATCAAGCCAAAGTACGATGCATGTAGCAGTGGTGTGTATGAGTGTGGTGGGGCTAATGATCTTGGATGCTGGGTGATGTCTCAGCAGAGTGACATCTGGGTAATGAAGTCCTGATGATCTTTCTGGAATGAAAGTGCTGCATAATAAAGATCCATGCCGCCATAACTTCATGCTGCTTTCCCTGTTTCTGATTTGCTCATCAGTGTTGACCGTTTTACCTGCAGCCTTGTTGGGACTCTTACTGCCACTTTTAGATAAGCATCTGCTACACATATGCGTGTGATTCTCAGGACCTCCTTGACCTACTTCCTGCCTGGCATTAACACGGCACCTGGGCGATAGCGCGATCCTTTTAGAGTGTGTGCAAAGGCAGCCAGGCAACATCGAAGTCCTTTTTAAGATAATCGGGCACATTTTTAGTCACTTTGCGGGCAAAGTGGAACTCACCTGTCAGAGAAAACAAAGGCACACTCAAGAAACCAATGGGGATCAAGGTGTTTTCTGCCAGCCTGAGTCCTAACTTGTTAAAAATGGACAAGCTGTCACATTACTGGGTGCTTTTCAGGCAAATGAGATCTTTATTGCCACTGAAAGGGATTTAAGTATAACAGGCATGGACACACATACAATCACCTTCCCTTCATGGTAGCTAATTTGGCTGTTCACACTTAATTGCAAAGTTGAGGTTACATCAAGAAGCTGCTTAGTATTTGCTTTTATTATTTTGTTTACTAGCTACTGAGTCAACAAAGCCAACTTAATGATCATGGTGAGTGGTTTGATTTATGGTCACAAACTATGCTTATAATTACAGCCAGTAGAGTGGCATTTCTCAATTTTCACTGAAAACTGGGCAAGTGGTTTGCTTTTGTCTGCTAAACCTTCCCTCACTACCTCAGAGACATTGATGAAAAGTGCTCAAATGCTTCAGGTTCCATCACAGCTTGTAAGAGAATCTATCTACCCCTATCTATTTTCTCCCTCCTGGGCAAGACAAAACGCAACACTGGCATGGTATCCTCTAGTGGATCGGCGGATCTGGCACATGCTTTGCTGTGATACTGGGCTGAATTCTAAGTTTGCAGCTGACCATAAATATATTTAATGGTCGGCTTTTATTTTCCTTTGTTTTTAATCACATGCGCAGGTTCAAGTAATAACGTAATAACTGGCTTAGTGATGCTAATAATGGAAAAGAAAGTGAGCAGCAACGGAACAGCATCACCACATTCAGAGTGGGCACCTGCAAAGTAATGTATTCAGTTATTAAATAGGCAGAATAATTACTTTCTGCAACGCTGATCAGATGTGCAGTTTGTCAGTTGTGTCAAATCAGAAGCAGTTTTCAACCAGAGATGCAGCAAATAAGATAAGGCTGAAAAAGATTTGTTTCTGAGAATGTAATAAACAGCGCTGATGTGTTTTGCCAGCAGAGACTGATTTGTTGTGTTCATATTCAGATGCACGGCGTCCCTCAGCCATTGTACGGGTTTACCGATCCTGCTGCTCCCCACATCCCCTCCTCTTTTCCAGCCCTTTGGATATAAATGATGTTTTCCTTATTGAACCAGCTCACTGGTTTTCTCACTGATGATGCACATGCTATATGGAGCATAATTTTACCTGTCCAGGCTTTCTTTAAGGTAGTCTTCTGTTTGCCCTGTCTCACTGTGTATCAGTGTGCGAGGCAATTCTGGGTGTCCATGTTTTTTTCTCCACACTCGATTTCACTTGTTTCGCCATTTCTGATGGAGTAAATTGATGCGACAGGAGCACTCTCTCTCTCTCTCTCGCCGAGGTGGCAGATTTTACACCGATGGTAGAGAATTTTTTGTTCTTCCCAAACAGAAGAAAGAGGTTGCCAACAGGGGCAAAGCAGCCACGTGGACCACTGACAGACAAAGAGTAGAAGTCACAGAAAATGACAAGAGGGAGATTTAATGTGAGCACTGTATAGTGAATTTAAATAAAAGTTACATACCAACACGCATGCTGGTACACACACTGCTTAGTATCAGTATGTTAAAATAGCAGCAGACAGTACTAAAAACTGCAAATTAACTGACACAAATTTGATGGGAAACTGAAAAATAAAACAAGTTAATACATTTATTTTTGTCAGTGTTGAGAATTATATTAACATGTTCTGCACTCTGCCTGTGGACTGGCACTGGGAGTTGACATTGCAGGGGGAAAAAAAAAAAACAGGTCAGAAATCTTTACTGTGCTCACAGAGGCCTGCTTCATCCCATTTGTGCCTCCTCTGCCTCCCTGCGCTGCACACAACAAGTGGATGTTTTCCTAAGCCAGATGAGACAGTGAGCCATCTGGTGGCCTTCATCTGAGAGGTGAGTTTGGAGGCAGCGACGGGGCATAGCATTATTGCTCGCTACCTTACATTCAGCTCCTGCTCTGCTTTTTTAATCTCTAACTCACGCTCTCATGACTGGATGGTGCCAAATGCTCTGTTAGCCACCATCAAAAAACTACGACCAAAAAAAAAAAAAAAAAAGTTGAGGGTTTTCCAACAGTGATTTATGGCACAGCAGGAAAACGACACAATAGTTCACTTAATGTTTAAAGCGACTGATTCAATACTGAAAGCCCAATCGCAAATCATAACAATGTGCTTGACAGCACAGAAAAAGAACACAAAAAATGTTTTGTTTCATGCAATCTCTTTTTGCTGCCTCAGGTTTGGAATTTACACAAACACAAAAACATCAGCTTCAGGAAATGCAAATTTTGGCTTAATTCTTAAACCCGGAAGTTCCCATGTGGTTGAATTATTTTATCAAGTACTTCAGTGGGAACGTTTCAAACATGCAACCCATTTAATGGAAAGACAGCTGAACCTTTAAAAGCATGCACTGCTGAATAGGGTGCTGAAGGGCATTATCTGTGAACACTTCAATCAAACTGATGCTGATGCTTCTCTAACCTCACTCCAATCATTTTTCCATAACCAAATCATTCTCCAGCAGGTTCTGGAGATCCTAAGAGTCATGCTGCCATTATTAGAAGAAACAGAGGCTGAGAGTTTCAAAAACAGCCAAGTCAAGAGTTCATAACCAGGGTGAAGGATACTGATAATAATACAATCACACAATACTAATAATATTGTTGCTATATTGTGATTGTTGCAGCTGCATTCATGCAGAAGCTAAACAGTTATCCCATGTGCCGATTTAATAAGTCAAATCAAATTTATCAAATAATCAAATTTATCTGTGAAGTTTCAGCTCAAAAAAAGTCTCCCAAATAACTCATTCATACATATAACCTGCACTTTAGAATGTGCAGAGGGACTGTTCACCCCAGAATTAATTTTATGAATTTATGATTTTTTTTATCCGCTGCCATGGTAGGAGTTTTGCTCTATAAGTCAGTTTGTTCCTGGTTTGCCTTCTTTTTTGCAAAAACAAAAATTTATAAGCCAAAGTTTATACATTGGCTTAGAATAAATTGCATTGCAATTCAAAATGATTAGCAAGTATGAGAAACGTGTCAGATCTGGATAAAACCATGTTGCCTACACCTCATGAAAATACCAAATATAATGCAGCACTCACCCTTCCTGTGCTGTGCTTCCATATCAAAACCACTGACAGGTGAACTTAATAACATTGATTATCTTGTTACAATGGCACCTGTCAGGAGTTGGAATATATTTGGCAGCAAATGAGCATCTGGTTCTTGAACTCGATGTGCTGGAAGCAGGAGAAAAGGGCAAGCGAGCCTTTTCCAGCTGTCACAGGGTGAGTACATCCTCCAGTCTACTGCAGGGCTAACACAGAAGACAACCAACCATTGATGTTCACTTTTACGGCGAAGGCCAATTTAGAATCACCAATTAATCTAACGAGTATATCGTTGGACTGAAAGTTAGAGTACGCAGAGAGAACCCAACCAGAAACAAGGAGAACCCTCCACACAGAAAGGCCCCAACTGGCCGATAGATTCAAACCCAGGACTTTCTTCAGGACTTCCACTGCATCACACCTTCATAACAGTGATATTCTCTGATACCTCTTCCAGAAATACACTCTGCCGCACTGCAGCAATGAATTAGGAATGGTTTAAAGGGACATGACAAGGAGTTTAAGATGGTGACTTGACCTAATAACCCCCCCCCACATCTCAATCCAATCAAGCATCTATATTGTGATCCATCGATCCCAACTTAGAAGACTTACAGGACTGTTGCTAACATCAATGGCAGTTTCAGAGGTCTTGTGCGTTCCATGCCTCAAGTGTTAATCCTTTTATAGAGGGAGCCACCCAACATTAGGCAGATGGTTTTTAATGTTTTGGCAGATATGTGTGTCTTTTTATTTTTGGTTAGCTCTCCTCCTGTTATGCACAATATCCACTTTGTTGGCATTTGCATTTTTTCAGGGACAATCAATAGAAATCTCTAAATTTTGTAAATATAATTTCGTTTTTTAAAATTTACATATAATATATGGACTACATGAATAATTCATAGTGTTGCTTGAAAACTCTCCCCCATTTACTGCTGCATTGCAAATGCGGGCTCAGGTGCCAGGCACCATTTTCAATATTAGGCAATGCACTAGTTGACATTCATGTGGGCCACTGCGAAACCAAGGGCACAAGGCTTTAAATCACTGTCAGAGCTTGACATGGATCTGCAGAATGAACCTTTGACTCCACTCTGTTGGTAAGGAGCAACTGCAGATGATCGTGGCTTAAGTTAGACAAATAACTCTCCATCTCTCCCTCATGGCCCCTCAGCCTGCTCCAGGCTACTTTTGTCAATATCTGGTTCAACTTCTCAGTCCGTTACGCCATTCTGCCTAGCTCCTTTCCCTCTTTTATATGGCATCCTTTGCTTGAGAGCTGTTTGCTGGATTGAAGGGTAGCACTGTGAAACGTGAGACTTTCTATTAGTCATCAGTCTCAGTACAGTATGTACTATCTACCATATTATAGCCTATTATTTTTGAATGTATTATTTGAAGATAGAGGAACTCGTGCTCCAATTATATATAAGCAGCCTAACCGCCTAAAAAACCATGACTATATTATAAAAAAAGCAGCGCCATTCAAACTTATTTAGACAAAGAGCTGACCTGCCCATGAAACTGACCACCGCTCTCTATCATGTGCAATCTGTCTTTCCTATATCAGGCCCCAACACACACAGCCAATGAAGCACTAACATGTCAGCATAATGACATTAGACAGCGTAGTTAGTGACGCAGCATTGTCCTTGTTCATTTGTGGCACCATTCCCATCCCACACAGCCTGTTCGCCCCTTCCAGAGCTGAGGGACCAGGATATTGCTAATCGCTCACAATAGAAGGATTAGGAGGTGAGGACAATGGGGGTCTAAATGTCAGAGACTAGCACCTGTCTAAAGCCCTGTCTGTCGGGCAACAGTCAATGGACAGGAGGTGGCTGGCAAACAGCAAACTGTAGCTTACTGATAACTGAAGGGGGTGGGGCGGGTAGCTAGAAGGCCTCTGGAGAGTAGCAATAAATCAGCACAGATTCAGGTTCAGCCAAGTACAGTCTAATGTCTAATTTGGACAAGAACTAAAGCTTTTTGAAGGTTTCCCTTGGGGGTTGGGGATTTGGTAAACGTTAATGTTGGACTCGATTCGTGTGGCGCTATCCACCTGTCATTCGAAGCTCCTGTGCTCAGGACTTGCAGAAATCTGTACAAATTTGTTGCTTTGATGAGGTGTTATTGACAGGAAAGGTTTAGGATTTAGTAATCTAGTGTTTTTTTGCATTAAATTGAAAGCTAATATTCAGTGTCTCAAAGTGAAACCTCATACAAATACAGAATGAACAACTAACTTCAGAAAGCCTTGCTAAAGGTTTTGTCTATCACATTTCCTCAAAAGTACAAACTTAGCACAAAAAGTAAGGAAATTTGTGTTTGGTCAATTATTTCTTTGTTGTAACAATGCTTCTTGGTGATAAATCTTAGACTGTTGGAAAGCCTGTTTATTTCCCCTTAAATGGAGCCACATTTGTAGGAAAATGCATTTGCGGGTTGAACTGCAGGGTTGAGTATGTGGGTCGTGTCCATGAAAAAACCACCAAATCTGCTCTGCCAATGCCAAACAGCTTATTCTGCTATTGACTCTAGTTTTGATCTTCTGGTACCCCAGGTACTGACAGTTAGGCTTGTCAATATTGGAGGCAATCTGAATGCAGAAAGATAACAAGATGAGATTCTGTAACTAGTGGCAATGCCATATCTCCACAGTCTGGGACAACCTCCAGAATTTGGGAGCGGAAAGGATGGAATGACCCGCCAGCAGTCCTGACCTCAACCTCAATGAACACTTGTGGTAATCCCACAATGGGATGGGCATGGATGGGCATGCAGTTCATGCCAGAGTGACCAACACTGGCTGATTAGTGCTTGAAAAATGGGAGGCCATCCCACAGCAGTGTGAGACCAAGCTGGTGACCAGGCTGTTGTGGCTGTGTGTGGTTCTTCCACATGCTACTGAGGCCCCTGTTTGCTAAATGAATAAACTTTTAAATTCCCCATATGTCTTGTTTCTTTAGACTTTAACCATCCAGTCCAATAAGATCCTTTAATGAGTGCAGCAAGATGTTGGAGATCTTCTACCAGTCTGTGGTAGCTAGCGCCAACTACTTTGCTGTTGTCTGCTGAGGACGGCAGCATCAATGCCAGAGATGCCAGCATGATCAACAAATTGATTCACAAGGCTAGAGCCATCATTTGCCAGAATTTGGAGGCATTTGAGTCTGTGAGGGACAAGAGGTCACTGAACAAACTGCTCTCCATCGTGGACAATCCATCTCACCCGCTCCACACGACTGAGGTGGCAGAGCTCCTTCTCTGATTCAACCCTGCTGCGATAAAGAAGGTTTCAATAAGCGATAGCAACATCAGGAGGAAGGAACACAAGAAGCATAAGAAATACCAAGGGCTGTGAATCAGACCTGAGATAAAGAAGGCTTCAGGAAATCACTAGTTAGTGTGTGCGTTACTGTGTATATATTGTGTATATTGAACATTTTAATGTACTGTGTATATATTGTGTACATTTTGAGTATATATTGCATATTTCATATTTTATATTGAACATGCTCTTGAAATGAGGGTCATGGGAAATGTAATTTCAGTTCAATTTCAGTTCTCTGTCTTCTAAAAGTTGAGTTGAGTTGATCATTCCTACTGTTCCTACTGTTCTCTATGAAACTGTATAATAACTGACAGGTGTGTTCACCTGTCAGGCATGTCAGATTCCATCCAGATTCCATATTTCTATATTATACCTTCTTGCAGCTGTTTCTTAGATTTATAGTGTATACATGATCTATTATTGTAATTTGCATAATGTCAGTCTTACTTTTACTCTTTAACCTCACTTTTATTTTTTATTTCTTTTCTTTGTTTTTTTTTAATCATTGTCGTACATGTAAATTTTTTTCACTCTCTCATAGTAGAAGGCTCTCACTGTTCCCCGTGTGGCACTTTAACTTTGTTGTTAATTTATTGTAGCCTGTGCTATTCTGCTGCTGTAGCACAATAATTTCCCTTGTGGGATCAATAAAGTATCTATCTAGCTACACTATATTGCCAAAAGTATTCGCTCTTCTGCCTTCACACGCATATGAACTTGACTGACATCCCATTCTTAATCCATAGGGGTTAATATGATTTCCCTCCCACCCTTTGTAGCTATAACAGCTTCAACTCTTCTGGGAAGGCTTTACACAAGGTTTAGGAGTGTGTTTAGTGCATTTGTGAGGTCAGACAAGAAGGCCTGGCTCGCAGTCTCCACATGAGACTGCGAGCCAGGCCTTCTCATCCCAGCTTGTCTCCCTGACCTCAACCCAAAGGTTTTCTCTCGGGTTCAGGTCAGGGCTCTGTGCAAGCCATTCAAGTTCTTCCACATCAAACTTGCTCTTCCATGTCTTTATGGACCTTGCTATGTTGGAAGCCACTTCATGGCTGAGCTGCTGTAGTTCCCAATCACTTCCACTTTGTTGATTGTGGAATCTTTAGCACTGAGAAAATTTTATGATTTGACTTGTTGCACAGGTATCATCCTATCACGGTACCAGGCTGGAGTTCACTGAGCTCCTGAGAGCGACCCATTCTTTCACTAAGGTTTGAAGAAGCAGTGTGCATGCCTAGGTGCTTGGTTTATACACCTGTGGCCATGGAAGTGACTGGGAAACCTGAATTCAGTGACTTGGATGGGTGAGTGAATACTTTTGGCAATATTGTGCAGCTCTAACAACTCCAAACAAATGTAAGTAGCAGAATACGCTGTTTGGCACTGGCAGAGAAGATTTGGAAAGATTTTCATGGTTCACATTCTGAACTCTGCTGTTCAACCCACACTTCCTTTACAAATGTGGCTCCATTTAAGGGGAAATAAAGATTTATTGCCAAGAAGCACTGTTACAACAAAGAAATAATCGACCAAGCACAAATTTCCTTACTTTTTTGGGAAGTTTATATACATATACAATATGCATACGATCATATATACATTGTAGTGAACCCTAATTAGGCCTGTAAAAAAAGAAAGAAAACATTTTCAGTATAAATCATTACAAAAATAATTGACTCAAAGCAAAAGGGAATTGTAGTCATTGTGTCCTGGGAATGAAAAACAAAACTAAACTAAACTAAGGACAATTAAACCTTAAAAAAATGAAGACAGGCAGTACAGAGCCAAATAATAAGATCAACAAAGAGAGCAGCATGATCCCTCGACAATTAAAAGACTACAGTGCATACTTTTTTTCATGTCAAAGTTCAATTAGTTTTACACATTCTCCCATTTAATTAGCTAATAGGTGGTTTGCTCAGATCAACCTGAGTGTGCATTTAGACAACAGCACCCTACCGAGCTCAGATTCCAGCTTCAACTTACGTTCTACCTCACAGACACTGGGAAACAAATGGTCTGGTGAAGGTTCTGCTCTAAAATTGAAAGGATTTGGGCTCTTAGCATCATGACCATGCTCAGTGTATGTGATGATAATCTGCCTCTTAGATTAGATTTTGGATATTTCATGTGTGCAAATGTGCACAGAGATTTGTTTCTTCAGTGCTGCTTTATTGCTCAGTTTGGTGCCTTTGTTTGCAAAGCAACCTAGGTAAGTTAGGTTAATAACTCATTATGATTGTCACAATTTAAGTGAAAGGACAGAAAGAAGGAGAAGCTTTAGTGCTGCCACAAGGTAAAGCGCTTTTCTCTAAATATCTTCACTGAGTTGTATGTGCGTGCTCATATTAATGTTGTGCTTTTCATGGTCTCATTTTTTTTTACTTCAGATGCAGTTCTATTAATTTATGGTATATCCTCCAGCCCACATTGCAAGCTTAATTGGTAAGGCACAGGATATAAGAGAGCAAATATTGCTTAGTGTCACTGGTATAAAAATTGTAGTCTCATAATGGCTGACTCTCCAGAGAAGGATGGCATTCTTTAGTGACTGTCTCTTTTCAAAGCAAGGGCAAATGGTTTGGAGAAAATATTGAATTTACAGCTTTGTGTGCTTTGCGAACCTGCAGCAAAGGATGAAGACTTCAGTTTCAAAGACGCCGCATTTTCGATTTTCTCTCCTCATTTTCATGCATGCGTTTTCGCAAACACGGCCTTGGCACACAACAGTAATTGTCTCACCAGTGCCATCCAAGCACTTTAAATTCGTCCTGCTTGCTGCTTCACTTATGTGCAAGTGCCTCTTCCCATTCAGTAATGCTCACCCTAATCTTATCAGAGCATACTGCTTTCAGTCAGCCAGACAACCTCAATGCCTGCTCGCACCTCATGATCAATGGAGATCGCTTCATGGGAAAAATGGAAAATCCACAGAACTCTGTTATCAAGTGGATGGGACACAAAGGGAGGCTGAGAAGCAGAATTTCTTCAACATTCTTAAGAAGCGGGAATGTGCTGTCACAACAGACAGACCAAGCACAACGCAGGCCATTTTCAATACATCGCTGATTGCCTTCAGTGTCCCAATCATATGGAAAATAAGCTTGGTGAGTATGACAAGTATTGCAAGTAGGACGCTGCGCCATGTTCAAAGGGTGTTCTATTCTTACATAAGGCAGCTGACAGAGTAGTTCTCTGTGTGCATCTGCAAATACGTTGAATAGAAATGACATAATGTGACAGTGTATTCATTATTTCTGAACCTGAAACAAATGCAAACTAGAAAAACTACAGTAAAAGATAAAATAAAACTAGTAGCTTCTCAATCATTCATCATTTATTCCTGTAAGCTCCCAGTGGAGCAAAGGGCTGCAAGTGGCTTCTGAAGGTGCTGTTAATTATACCTCACTAAGTGTTGTGAACGAAAGAAAACATTGTATAAAACTGAATAATATTTCTTATCTTTACTGAACCACAATCTGTTTCTAGTTTGGTTAGCCTGTTGACTAAGTGTCTGGGGCTAATTCAGGCATTCTGGTGCAACTATAGGCAGCAAAAAGAGAGGTAGCCACCATGATGTCACTCATTATTTACTAAAATCCCACTGTGAAGCTCTGAGCTGAATGTTATATGCTAGCTAGTTGTCAATCATGAGGTAAGCTCACCCTAAGGCATTCTCTGCTTTGTCCTGTTTGACTCTAATGGGGACCAGGATTTAAAAAACATGAAACTGACAGTCTTTTTTTTTTTTTTTAAATCAACTTTTTTATGCCCAGCTCATTTAGAACATAACAAAGACAGGAGATCCACACAGCAGCAGCTTTCATCAGACCCATTTATTAACCATGACCTAAAAAAAGAGAGAACACAAGGAAACTAAGTGCTAACCTATGACCAACATGTGGCTGAACTTTTTTTTTTAACTTAACTACAAACCAAAGAAGACCTAAGTTGAGTGCTCGCCCAGCACCAACCATGAGGGGAGCATCGCCACCTTGAGAGGAAACCAGCTTATATGGGTTCCCAAACAGGTGAAGTCACTTCCTGATTAGACGGGAAGAGTAGTTAATTTGGACCTGAAGAGAAAGCAGCAAAACAGGGGGAACCAAAACTGACAAGGCCGGCGCCATCGCAACTTCTATACAATTGGACTTCTTTGCAAACCAGATTAATTACCCCCTGCTGTCCAACAGAAAGAAAGTAGACTTAACACACCCTGATATTAGCCTTTACATACAGTTTATGAGTCTAATCAGTGGATATCTGGGCCAAGAATTCCTGCTATGTTTGCCAGACATTGTTTAATAATGCAGACACATTTGAAAAAGCCGAACCCAAAGATAACCGATGGAAGATGAATACTGTCCAGACATTTTGGGGTTCAAGACTTGCTCTCTACACAAACCAAAACCTGCTCAGAACACGGCTGATCAATAGCAATGAGACTACAAGATGACACCAACAGGAAATCCGAAAGCTTTCAGTAAGAAAAATCATTCTAGAGATTACCTGAACTGTAACAAGATATCCACTTTGTCACAATTCAATTACTCATTTCCCCATGTGGCCACAGGATTGTGACCCTGAAGATGAATACTGGCCAGATTCATACGCAGCAACAGAAGTCTGTCATGGTGGGTACATCACATGTCCACAATGATTATGAAAGTCTCTACAAAATAACAAAAATATAAAATTTAACCTTACTCATAATTATACGTTTGCAATAATTCATAGGAATTTTTTGTGTGTTCTTCAAAGAACAACAAAATCAGCATTATACCTTAAAAATGTATCAAGAATCAAGAATCAAGAATGCCTTTATTAGTCCCACAAATGGGGAAATTGCAGTTAACAGAACATCCATCCAAAACAAAAACATAACACAGACAGGGGGGGACAGATGTCTGAGGTCATGCAACCGTTTCACAACGGCGCTACCTTTAGCAGAGAGACAGAAAGAGATACATTGGGATAGTTAGGTTCAAAAAAATCATCTCATACTGTGTTCATAAAGAACACCTTACGAGGTTCCAAAAAACACCTCAGCAAAAAGCATATTGCACATATAAAGCCGGGATAGCAGTATGGTGGGTAGGGTCAGGGTCAGGAGGGGACGCAGACGGAGACGAGAGGGTGGGGGCATTGTGGAGCCCAGATGCCAGCTCCCAGGCAAACAGTTTGCTGATAGTGATGGAAGTTCATCAGCAGCCTTGGTACACCAGATCCAGCTTCACAAATCACAGAGAGGGCTGAGGGGGATAGCGGCCTTCACACATAGTCAGTACCTCAGTGTACTGCCATTGTATGTGTGTTTGAGATTTTGCCTATTTTATGATCTCCTTTTTGTGTGTGCTTGAAGAGGAAGATGTTGACCTGACTGCCATGACTCATAGGCACTGTGAATATCCACATACTGCCGTGTGATGGGAGATATCTTTCTGTGGGCGACCCACGAGAACTGCTGCTCTCAGAGCAAAAGATAGTAGTTTATTCCACAGGCATGAGACAAATTTTCTTTTTATTTATCGACAACATTTTTTGTGCTTTCTAAGATAAAAACGATTTTTTTAAAAAATGTTCTACAAGATGTTTCTATTAATCTTTTAGTGTAAGATAACAAGAAAAAGCTTGCGCCGAAAACACGAACAAAGCACGTATCTAATGGAGCCGACTGAGGTCAGCTTGTTGCTCTCTAATTTCTTCCCTCTGTTACTGTCTTTGAGAGTATTATTACCTGGAATTTATCTATTTTCAGCTGCTCCCAGCTTCACACGGGGTTGCCACAGCAGGTAACATATTAGATTTGGCGCATCTTTACACCAGATGCCCTTCCTGACACCACCCCCCCAAGGGATTTGTGTCTCCTCCTGGGAACAAACCAGGGACCTTTCACTGGTTAGATGAATGTGTATACGACTACACTATGGGGCCGCTCATGACTTCATTTAATGAATTTGTTAAATGACAGAGAGTATATTAGGATGCTCAGATGCTGTAATGGCCTCTGACAACATGAACTATTGCATCCGTCATTGCTGTAATAATTTAGGATTAGCACATCTAATACTTAACAAATGCGAATGAAGCCAGCATTAATATTCTTGCCACACGAAAATATGTTTCTTGTTCAAGACCTTGCAGCCACAAAGTCAGTGCTCCCTGTTTTACATTCTTCAACTTCAAGCATCTTTTTGTAAAAGGACTGCTTGGCACAATAGCGCACAAAAATAAATTAAATGTCAGACCACTCCAAACATAGCACTCTTACACTCATAAAGCCTGTTGTGTAAATGCAGAGAAAAAAAATGTCTTACAGCACGAACTATGCAGTCCAGTTCATGCAAAGAAATGACCCATTTTAGATTTTGTAGGACAGTAAGGAAATAATATTAGGGCACAAAAAAACCCCCCAACACACAGACTGATTTAGTGAGCTTCATTGTTACATTTGAGAGTCTGATAGATGTCACTGACACTCATCACTTTTTAATTATCCACAGACCTTAACTGAAGTCGACACTTTCATAATAAGCTCATATGTCCTGGGAGCTCATTCGACACAGTGATAGTGTGTCTGGATGTTATGATTAGTTATTTAAACAGTCACCTGTCTATCACAGACTTGCATCACAGCGTCCTATTGGGATTATTCTAAAGAACAAATTAACAAATGTGTATATGCTAATTGTGATTATAACCATGCTAATGGGAAGCAATCATATTAGTCTGAATAAGACAAACAGAATAGGGATTAAAACAAGTGACTAACCCTCAAACAACAGAACAAAACAACAACAAAAAAATAATGGAGCGAGAAAATTTAGATATTCACATAAAAACAAGCAGGAAAAAAAGATGGATTTGCAAAACACAAATGTCAGAAAAGAGAAAACAGATGGAGCAAAGGATTATGGGAGGTTTGGGGAAAAGTCAGCTAAACAAATCACTAAACAAGAGCATCCTTCCTCTATTCTAAAAAAAATGATCTCGCACTTTCTGTGTAAAGGCGGAAACCTATCAAGGGCCCCCCCCAAGCATTTGTCTGAAAAACTGACATGGCTGACAGAGAGAAAGAGAGGGACAGGGGAGGGAGAGAAAGGCTGACTGTCTCCTTGCATGTACTTAGGAGCTGCCAAACTTTGTGTGATATTAATGTCATCTGCCTTTTGTAATTTGACTTGGGAGTTCAAATCTTGTCTCAGCTTTGCCTCTCTCATGTCTGCAAGATCTTACATCTTCCGCAAAGGAAAAAAAGGAACAGAGGGCCTTGTTGGGCTTTAGCTTCTAGCAGATGTCAGATGCACCTCACTTCCTACAATATACCGGGATGAGTCTGCCTCTTGCAAGAGGGGGGAAAAAAAGGTCATTTGCCAGTGCTCTTGGCATTTCACAGCAATATTTCTTGCATATGAAGTGGGAAATGGGAGCCTTAACTCACAGATGGCACGCACTTCGGTGAGAGTCATAAACTGACTGCTTCCTCTGAGGGATTTGTTTGCGTCAAGCACCTGATACACGTCCAGGATGCCTTTGATATATCCTGACAGTGGCCATCAAACACAATGTTCATGCATGATAGTAAGTTAGCTGTGGGAGCAAACATGCCAACGAGCTTGAGGTCATTTATCTTTGAAGAGAACAATACGTAATGCACCATGTTGACAATGCCCTGTTTAGGTTGGCTATTTATGGTGTCACACAAGCACGAAATGCCTGCTTCCACATATTTCAGTCAGTCTTTGGAAAAATAGTCAATTTTAAGGTATTACTTTGTTTTGGTTTTGTTTTTTTGCCTGTCAAGAGAGCTGTCAGGCTACATACTGCAATTTTAACATGTTCTCATCCCCAGGGCATGAAATATAGGATGTATCCTAACCCAAACCACAATCTGACTGCTTCTTAAGTTTGGCATAGTTAACCATTCATTTCACAAGCAAACAAGCACTGCTGAGCGTTAAAAAGCAGCCCATCTTCATTTCATCTCCAATAAAATGATCAGTGTGGCTATTTTGTTTTTCAGGAGTTGGGCTCAGCCCTTTAGGTTGAAAGGAAGTCTTAATACTTTAGTACACCGCATACATACACAAATGCGCTTCTGGGAGAATGGTCAAAAATTTCCATAAACACTCCTAAACCTTGTGGAAAGCCTTCCCAGAAGTGCTGAAGCTGTTATAGCTGCAAAGGGTGTGTGTGTGGGGGGGGGCATCATATTAAACCCTATGGATTAAGAATGGGATGTCAGTCAAGTTCATATGCGTGTGAAGGCAGATGAGCAAATACTTTTGGCAATGTAGTGCATGTAAAAGGGGGTTTAGTTAGCTAGCTAGCTAGTTCACTAGCTGATGCCTCAAGATAGTATACCATGTTCTGACTGAAGTATTTCTAAGAAACAAAACTAGGAGGTTAGAGGACAGCTAAAACTTGGAGGTAAACAAACACAGAAATCTATGGTTTGTGATGTTGTGCTAGGTGACATAATAGAGACAGTGGTCTCTGTCTCTGTCATTGGTTTGGATTACTTGTTGATCCTAAGCTTACTGGAGGACACACATCCCTTTGTGGTTGCATCAGGGAGGGCATCGAGCATCAAAATCTGACAAATAGACACATAGAGCTACCTGCTGTGGCGAGCCCTTGTGAATAAAAAAGTAGCCAAAAGTAGCTGATCCCAAGCTTAATGTCCACACTAACATACTAGTTTGTCAAAGAGTAATTACCTTCTGATGGTAGGGCAGCGATATATCCAATTGTTTGTGATAATCAGTGCATATATTTTTATGTGACATATAAAACTACCATGTCAGGTCAATAATATGACAACACCATGCTTTTACATCCCCTAGCATGCACAGCAACAACACAAACCCAGGCATGTCCGAGAGCGAGAGATGAATGTCAACGTCTAGGGATGAGTCAGCACTTATAAGCAGACCTACTTCAACAAACTCCTGCAAGCAGCTGGTAACAGGAAACAAATGGCTCAAACGAGCATCACCAGAGCACCTGCTAGCTGCACTGACAGTAAGAAATTACTGATGCGGTTACATAGTAGAAAAGGAGAGCTTTAAACCACTGGTTAAAACCCTCGACCCATGATATAACATCCCAGGTAGAAAATATTTTTAAATTTTGATGTTATTATGTTACAATACTGTGCAGCTCCAGTAGAGTTATAAGCTTAAGTTACTTTAGTTATTGTTATTCTGTTATGCAGTCAGTTATGCTATACTTGCTTAAAACTACCTAGGCTACTTTTGTGCTCACATTTGATTTATGCCATGTCACTGTATATAATGCTGTGTCACTACTATTGTACAATAATGCTGCTGCTGGCACCTTGTGGTAATAGATTCATACTTTTAATTAGGTAGTCCGTCATCAATGACATTAGCTCATTGGAAATGAACGGAAAGTGCCATTCATTTTGTTTGCACTAGTAAATGCTGCTGCCTGCAAGCTGTAATCACCAATAAAAGTTTGTTTTTTTCTATGTCAACATAAATATTAGTATTGTATTAGTAATATTAGTACTACATCGCCTACCCTTATCTGAGGCACTAAAATATTTGAGCCCAGAGGCTGTGGAATACACCGTTTTAGCTTAAGATGTGTTGTATATGAACAGTCCCACTTTTTTTTTTTTTTTTACAGCGTTCACATGAACAACATGTACTCGTAAACCTGAAAAGCTCTGTGTAGCACCAATGCAAAACCATACGTATATCCAAATCTAATTTTTGGAACTTAAATTTAAAGGAAGCTCACTTCCGCAACCATTTAGCCTTTTCTCTAAAGGGGTCTATTGATCAACAAAATGACAAAAGCTCTAACACGCCTTCCTGTCTGTTCTTCTGCAGTTGACCCTAACCTCTGACCTCCCAGTGGAGGAAAGCATCTGTTGGAAACTGTTCTACATCAATAGCAGATCACATTACATGTTTAAAGAGGGACCATATATTTGGTTGGCTCTACTTCCTATTGTCTTCTCAGTGATGACACAAGAGGTCTGCTAGTCTGCACTTTACACTGGTTTTTATATTCTGATATTTTGGCACTCCTCAAATGAGAGAGTCTACCCACACAGACGCTTAAAAAACATCAAACGTGGCCAGCTTCCACCCTCAGATGAATATCTTAGGCCATGAGGGAGGGGGTGAG
Source organism: Archocentrus centrarchus (assembly GCF_007364275.1). Taxonomy (NCBI): domain Eukaryota; kingdom Metazoa; phylum Chordata; class Actinopteri; order Cichliformes; family Cichlidae; genus Archocentrus; species Archocentrus centrarchus. The sequence goes on along the minus strand of NC_044359.1, from coordinate 9,340,437 downwards.
ACTTAGCAGAGTAAGACACACAAAAGCAGATGAGCCAGAAGCTAATGGGTAAGATTTCTAATTATGCAGAGAGCACACAGAGGTGAGTTTGTGTTCAGACCAGAGAAACAGAAAATGAAGAAGAGCCTCAGTAAATGGCTGGAACCAGTGAATTGAATTTCAGAAGACAGTGGCACCGACTATGAATTTCAAACCAAATAATCAATACAAGAAATGGCCTCCGTGTTGCTACACTGAAGATGGACCAGGTTTTCCTTCCACGGATAGTCTCAGGACAGACTCGCAAGCGTATCGAATCCCACTCTTGGAAGGATGGAGATTTGAACCAACTGTTTTCAAATGTTCATGTTCTAAATATGCTGATGAGCAGTATCTTTTTCCAGTCAGTGGAGTAACTCTGTTGTAGTATTCAGAGGTCAAAATTGACCAAGGGCATCCTGAAAGGGAAGTAAAGCAAAATGTCTTTCAACTATAAATTATTAGACTTTTATATCCTAACTAGGGCAACACATTATGAAAGTCTAATGTCCATGAGTTAAACAATAAGAAGAACATTCAATTTTATTTGATCAGATGGAAAATATTGCTAACACAGTTTTTGCTGAACACATACCACCTACTGTAAGTAATTTCCTCTTTATCTGTGTGACCTTAAGTCTTGAGATGACTAACATAAAATGATTTAAATCTAATATCTTGACCTTTCAAAAGCCATTCATAAAAAGGTTAGATTTTACTATGCAAATATTCTCATTAATGCAAAGATTGTCTTATTAAAGGATGTGGAAAGTAAGGTGTAAGAGTTTTTGAACAGAAGGGGGGGAAATCATCTCCCCTGTTTTATGTGGATATCTACAAAGATGAGAAATCAGGAGGCTAAAAAAGAAAAAAAAAAAGGATGTTCATTTCATTATGCAGCTGGTGCCTTTCTTTACATATTTACAGCTGAGCAAGTATATTTTCCAGCTAGTACAACATATACCTAGAGCTGGTAATTCTTAGTACTGAAGCTGCTTAATCTGCAGTTTGTACAATCCTTTTGTTACATGTAGTGCTCCTCACATACACTTAGTTTGTAGGCATTAACGTAAACTGTATAAAAAAGCAGCTGAAGGAAAATATCTTTACAATTATAATACTTAAAACCTAAAGTGGTATTTAATTGTATTTTCCGTCACATTTGTCAAACTCACACCATAAATATGCAATTTGAGAATAAATTACATAAAGTTGTTTTATTAAATAAGCTGTCATTTGTCTTCCTGAAGAAGAATCTGTCACATTTTGTCACAACATCCTTCATAAGAAAAAAGTGATTTTTCTTTTAAAGTTATTTCATAATAATGCCACCATCAAGCTGTAATATGTGTTTGCTGTTGTTTGTCCATCTACATATACCCAGTAGTAGATGCAGACAAACAGAGTGGGGTTTATCTGCAACAAACTGTAACAAAGTAGCTTTTATACTATTTTCAAATTTCTTTTTAACATTGAATCTGAAGAATTTTGAGCATTTTCTATCACAGAAAGTGGCAAATTTGAATTCAGTTCAGGTCAGTGTTATTTATATAGTGCCGTGTCAAGGCGCTATGCCTTGGGTGTGGGGAGGTGCACTCACTGGCTTCATATGCTGCAAATATCTAATTAGCCAAGAACATGGCGGCAACTCCGTGCATTTAGGCCTGTAGACATTGATAATCTGCTGAAGTTCAAACAGAGCATGCGACAGGGGGAAAAAAGGTGATTTAAATGACTTTGAATGTAGTGTGATTGGTGGTGCCACACAAGCTGGTTTGTGTATCTCAGAAACTGTTGATCTTCTGGAAGTTTCCCACAAAACCATCTCAAGAATTTACAGAGAATGGTTTGAAAAAGAGAAAATATCCAATGAGCTGCAGTTCTGTGGGTGAAATGCCTTGATGATGTCAGAGGTCAGAGGAGAAAGGTCCAGATTGCTTTAAGCTGGCAGGAAGACCATAGTTTCTCAAATAATCACTCATTACAACCAAGGTATGCAGAAGAGCATCTCAATGCACAACATGTCGAATCTTGAAGGAGATGGGCTACAGCAGCAGAAGACCACACCAGGTATCTGTCAGCTAAGAACAGGAAACTAAGGCTACAATTCATATAGATCACCAAAATTGGACAATAAACACTGGAAAAAAACTGGTAGAGTCTCCATTTCTGCTGCAACCTTCGAATGGCAGGGTCAGAATGAAAGTATGATCCTGCCTGGTGGTGTGGGGGGGATATTGTTTTGGCACACTTTGGGCCCTTTGGAAACAACTGGGCATCATTTATATGCCACAGTATAAGTGGGTATTGTTGCTGATCAAGTCCATCCCTTTATGACCCCAGTGTACCCATCTTCTGATGGCTGATTCTAGCAAGATAACGCACCATGTCACAAAGCTCAAATGATCTGAAACTGGTTTCTTGAACATGATAATGAGTTCACTGTACTCAAATGGCCTCCACAGTCACCTGATCTCAGTTCAACAGTGCACCTTTAACATGTGGTGGAACGGGAGGTTCTCATCATGCATGTGCAGCAACACCATCAGGTCAATATGGACCAAAATCTCTGAGGAATGTCTTCAGCACGTTGCTGAATTTGTGCCATGAAGAATTAAGACAGTTCTGAAGACAAAATGGACCCAAAATAGTACTAGAAAGGAGTAACTAATTAAGTGGCCAGTGAGTGCATAGACAATAAAACTTATGAAATATGACTTTCTAAAGGTAGTCTCCTCTTTTCCAATGCAATCCATTAGTAGTTTTTATTTTTGGCTAACTTAAATGGACTGGGAAGGAAAGTACCACTAAAGGTGAAGTGGGATCCAGTGCAAGCATCAGTCCCTAATGGCCCTCATGTAGTATTTAAAGGAGGGGAGAGCAGGACCCTGAGGCTCCCAGGGGCCTAGCTGCAGCAGAAACACTCTGCAGGTAATGGCGCTGCAACAGCTCAGCAGCTTCAGTATCACTGATCCTCTCCGCTGGAGCATTGGCATACAGGATAATAGCAAAGGGAGCTGCTGTAAAGATGTCATATCAATGATGAAATTGATGCTCGCAGAGGAGGAGAATCAGCAATTCACTATCCAAACGGCACTCCTCATATTCTAATTATACCAGAGCTAACTCTTAGCTTATTCTTGGAGTATTGACCACTGTATTGAGAAGAAGAAAAACACATTTTATACAAGAAATTTCAATGATTTCAAAAGCATTTTCTCAGCTGTTTTAATTGCAGAGTGAGTGGCATCTGTACTGAAGAGTTGAGGGTGCACATGGATTACAGTGATGGCATGTAGGGGCCAATACGTCCTGTGCTTTTCTAGAAAATGGAAATAAATAAGTGAACAGAACAAATGTTGCTTTGATCAACTTAAAGTGAGTTACATGCCGTCTCTTCTTCGCCTAAGCTCTTATTTCGCATGACAAGACTTTGCTGACTTTCTGAAGTACCAGTGACATTTTAAAAGCCTTGCCCCCGTGTTGGTCGCACTACTGTTCATTGTGCGTGGGAAAAAAAAAGGACAAACAAGGACACTTTTATCACAGTATGGATATCATGCTTCGAGTTTCATTATTCACTCCTACCTTTTCTTCTTCAACAAGATATGTGAAACTTACAGGTTATGGTTCATGAGTTCAAATCTAAATCCAGGCATCTACATGCTGAAAATGAAAGCAACCTGTCAGTGAGTTTTGATGAAAAGACATTGGTGAATCTCAGATGAGTTTTCAAAGACAGAATTTAGAGTTCATGACAACAAACATCCACCTCTAACGTAACTGCTTCACAGCCTAGAAATGACAGGCTATTAGCATTTCCCCTCTAACAGAAAACTGTACAGCTAAAATAGAGTCATATATAGCTATAAGCTGCCATTAGCAACATCTAAGCCCACAGGGCAGATGATTTGACAGTTTGTTAAATCACTGAAAAAGTTCTGTTTTTTTTCCCCCTCAAATTCATGACAACAGGTTAACCCGGCACTGCAGATACTGCAGCTTTTACCTAATTGCTGGTTCAGACTCACCAAATGGGGGCTGACATCTCACAGCCCAATGCAAACTGGGGCTGAGATACCTGAACACTTCTCCCTAGAGAAGATGGCATTCATTAGTACAAAACATTTTGCAATATAATGTGACCCTGTACAGTAACACAGCACAATGTACTGCCTCAAACTTTTCTCTCTGTCAAAGCATGAAAAACCCACACAGTGGTAATATTCCCATTCAACCTGTACAGGCTTTTAGCAGATCCACCTATTATGCATGTAATGTATTACCCAGTTGCTGTCTGTGGTGTGCTTCTTTTGCGGCATTATTTCCAAAAATGAGAGGATATGACATAGAAGGCCGGCTGGTACCTGAAGAAATGTGGTTATGTGAGGAAGCAAGCTCAGGTTGAGGTTAAGCTTAGGATTTTTAGCTTACCCTCAGCCCAGCGCCATGAAGCAGGATCTGTGGTTTAGCGAGGTAACTTCAGGCTCGTCCCTGTCTTTTTATTATCACAAAAGGTGGTTTACGTCTGATCGGGGTACATCACCATGGTAACTTAAATTGTAGACCCAACCTGCTCAAGACCAGCTTATGTTTGAGATAAGAGATTAACACACACAAAAGCACTGCCTAGTTTACAGTCAGTTCTCTGCAAACCGTCATTCCTGGAAGCTTTCTCCGGCTTCAGTCCGCAGATACTATGAAGGTCTAAAATTTTTAAAAGCATCTAAAGTCTCTGTCTGTCTCTGATGAGCACCGGTGACTTTTTTTTTTTTTTTTTTTAAGCAACTGTTACCTGTAGTCTGTATTATATGTTAAACTTCTCTAGTTTTCTCTAGTTTTTCTCTAGTTTTCTCTTCCTTTGTAAAATTAACCACTCTCCACCAAGGGGTTTGCAGTTTGCAGTTCAAAACTGAGAAGCCCTGAGGTGACTTATTGAGTTGATAACTACCTTTGTGTGACCACTTATTCTGACTGCTGACTGATGATGTTACAGTAAGTGAAGCCACATAAGGGAGCGCTATCCTGGGTATACTGAACTTACTTGTATTACAGGCCCTGGTCATCAGTGAATACTTTAGCAAAGGGGATTTTTTTTTTTTTAATTTTGACATTGATCATAAAAATCAGGAGATGTTAACTTCCCTGACTTGTTCACTGAGTTCAATAAAATCCTGTCCAAATGCCTGAAAGCGGACAAGTTTAGGGGAGGTATGTGACTAGGTGGTCAGTCACCCCAGTTATCTAACAGATATTATATTTATGGTTAATAAGGAATAAAATAAGTATTTTATTAACTATTTTTTAAAGTAAAAGAAAAAAAAAATGAATAAAAAATTGTAATGAGAAAGGTACATATTGAATGTCACTGTATCATTATGCCCACAATATTACCCTCTCTTTCTACAGTTAATATACTGTATTAAAAATAGATATTGTAGTGTACCATACTGCTTCCTGATCAGACACTTGTCTGTTTAAACAAACCTGTGAGTTAAGCCAGATGTGATCCACTTGCATCATAGCAACAAGGATGGAGGAATGCAATAAAAACAAAAGCAAAACAAAGCTCCATATTCAGAGCTTAGAATGGGCTCCATCAGTGTTATTCTTTTATGTGATTTTTCACTGTATATTAGCTGCACTTTTAGTCTCATTCTTCAGAGACCGATGGCTGTTTGGAAGCCGGTCAGCTCAGGCTCCAGCTACGTGCAGTTTCAAGGTAGACAGCTAATCAAGATGAGTGTTGGGTCAAGGTCGAGATGAACCGGGGGGGGCGGCATGAACAATACACCTGCTGTCTAAGAAGGGAAAGGATTTATGTTTTGTTAAGGGTCAGTTCACTGCTTGACGTTTTGCTTAGATTAGTTTACAGTATTGAAGGTTTTTTTTTTTCTTTTTCTACTTTTTTCCTTGACTTTTATGACCTCTCCTCAATGGAGAGCTTTGCGCTGGTTTCAAAAACAGAAACTCTGCATTTAATCAGCTGCTTTGAAGGAAAGTGTCTGGATGCTCACATGCACAGAGAGGGACCCGCAGTGCCATTATCCCCGTGTGATGAAGATGAGTGCAGTATCATACTGAGGGGTGAGATTTAAAGGCCACATGAGCAACCAGGCTGTTACATTTCAGGGTTAACATTTAAATGCGTGCATTTTGTTTCCTAAATCGAAATAAAATATTACTCCACAGAGGAATTAAGCCCGTCCTGTGAAATGCAATTACTTTTAGGTTTTTGGTTTTGATATAAAATTTGTTTAGTGCCGTAGTACAAAAAGGAAAAAGTTCAAGAGAAACAGTGAATCAACTTAAATTGCATCATATGAATGTTAAAGTCACTATATCATTTTTAATCTACATGACATGGTTTTGTACTTGATGCTCAAAAAGCACAACCCATCTTCTCCTCACACCCTTGACTCTGTAGCATCTTTTAAAAGACAGCTTAAAACTCATCTTGTGTGTTTTCACTGGTTTATGTTTTATTTTAGGATTATACCAGAGGAGCTTTGATTCATAATTTTAAATAATCCTTATTTCTCTTCTACTTGGCCATGGTGCCTGTGCCCAATTTGTCCACTGCCCAAACAATTTGCTTTAGTTTCCTTCTCCCTCCTAAGCAAATTTGCCACTGATTGGCTGCCTCTCATTAACAGAAAGTGTCAACAGCAAGTGAGGGGGACAGAAAATAAAGTGCACAAGCAGTCCTATGATGGATTGGTGGCTTGTCCAGGGTTCCAGGGTGGACCCTGCCTCGTGCCCTATGACAGCTGGGACAGGCTCCAATACCCCCATGACCCTAACATGGATAAGTAGTTAAGAAAGTGGACTGCATGGTGGACAGCAGCTCCCTTTTAAGCACTCAGGGTAGGTTTCAAAAGCATTTCTGAAAATGTGAGGTGGGTGGATTTTCAGGTTTCCATTTAAAGCATTTCGTACGCTTTGCTTACACGTGCTGAATACAACAATTCAGAGACTGTGTCCAAGGCTGGTCAAGTGTTCTCATTGTGTGCAAATCTATTCGTCAAAACTGAGTTAAAACAGAAAAACAAGACCTCAACACTGATACTTAAGCTCTACATGAACCAGGTGACCTGGAAAAAAAAAAAAGCCATATCATTATTACAGCTGCGTTGTTGCTGCATGTTTTTTTCCAATGCTTTTAGTGTCCTCGAAAATACACTGTGAACAGTATTTATTGTTCCATCACTGTCCCCACATATCTTGTGTATATATATATATATATATAATATATATATATATATATTTCCCAGAGTGCATATTTGGTTGTTATTTAAAAAGATTTACAAATCACTGTCCCTTTACATGATGACACTTATTATGCAGTGTATTCTATTCTGGGCTTGAGTTCTCACGCTCTTGTGATTGTGCTGTATGAGATCTGATGTCTTTTTGGTTGGAAAAGCAGAATCTGAATTCATCTATAAAAGCACACATGCCTAAATTAAGTCTGAAGACGGTCTATTCTTGTGGTGTTGATGGTGTTTATTCTTTTCCCAACTAAAAAGGTCAGATTTTAAACGGAACCAAAATACTTTTTCTTGCAAGTCTAAAAACTTTATTATTATTATTGTTTTTTGTTTTGTTTTGTTTTTTGAGAAGCTGCGTGGGAACAGTATTGGAAAGTTTCTCTGAGTAGTTGCATCATCCCCTGTTTCACTCACCTGAACTGAAAACATGCCCCCCCGCCGATGTGACAGTATCTTAAAGCTTCCTCGTTCACTGTGTCAGTGACTTATTTATGTCCTGGAGAGTAAAATGCATCGACTATCCTGGGAACATGTTTTGTGCATAAAAAAAAAAAAAGAACGGTAAATTTACAGTCAGGGCCTGGCTGTCAGATTTGATTAATTTTTTTTTAATCCTCTGCATTAATCTGTTCACGGTCTGTAGGCTACAATGGGTAAGCATTTTTATTCAATTTCACCAAATTTATTGTAAAAACATAAATTATATAATTGAATTTGTATGTACAGGCTGGCGACCTGTTCAGGGTGTACCCTGCCTCTCGCCCTATGACAGCTGGGATAGGCTCCAGCCCCCCCGCGACCCTGACCAGGATAAGCGGAAGTGAATGGATGGATGGATGGAATTTGTATGTACTCTATTTTAAAACATTTTTAGTTTTAAAACAGTGTTAAATGAAAAAAAAATCAGTGGTAGAACAGGACAGTCCAACTGTTTCCTGGATTAATGCACATAGTACTTTTACCCAGAGTACCTTACTATTTGCCTACTATTAAACCACTCATTCCTTTGCAAAGGTTACAGAAATGGAGCCCGTGCCATCAGGAGCAATTTCAACGCAACCTAGACAATTTCTACCTGTCCCAGAAACTGTTCTTAAGCTAAATCACTGCGAAATTACTGTTTCTAATGCCCAAGCTAAAAATTTAGTCTTGAATAACTCAAGTCTTGTTGCACAATGTAAGAGCTGGAGAATAATAGCACCATCAGTGTTTAGAAGGCTTGCTTTGACTACGCAATTTTCTCTGGGACCCGGTACTAAAAAATCTCCCTGGAAATGAAGCCTTAATTGTGTAGAGAAATCAGGAAGAGGGCAGTTCTTTTGTTTTCTCTAGTAGCTACTGGCAACTTACTCCAGGGAGCTGAAATGGTTTGACACCCAGAGTTACTGCAATTGTGCACTGAATGTAATTACAGTAGAGTTTATAATTATTAGAATTACATATAATTAGAATTATATTTTTAGTCAGCAACATTTAATGTTTTAGCTGGTGATGTTATTTTAACAATGTGATATATTAAGAAGTTGAATCTCAATGGATACTTTGCAAGTAAATCTTAATGTGGGACTGCACAGTGATGCAATAGTTAGCTCTCTCAAGGTTCCTCCTTTGGCACTTCTGCCCCATGCCAGCCCCAGCCCTGCAACCTTAAACTGGATGAGCAGTAAGGAAAATGGATGGATGGATATTAATGTGCAAAGAAAATACAAAACTAACTGTAGCTGTAAAATCAATGTAGTAAAGAAGTAAATAAAGCAAAATTAATCTCTAGGAAAGCATGAAAAGAAAGTTCCTGAATAAACAAACATAAAAGATTAAAGATCTCTATTTCCCCATTTATACTGCAGCTCCCCACCAAATTTCAGTGCACTTTGTAAAAAATAACATCTGTAAAAATCTTTAAACAATATATATTTAGTTTTTTGTTTTGTTTTGTTTTTTTTTAATGAGATTCTCTTCATCCCATCCCACTTGTTCACCTGACTGCCACATCATGGTTACAGAAAAATTCATCATACCCCAAATGGACTTTCAGATCAGCAGATAAATGACAGAAATAACCAGCAAATATCGCCCGTGCCCTGTCTACCTGATTTTATTCCATTAGGCGGCGGCAGGCTAAGTCCATTCAGTGCCATGATGCTTTAGTTGCCATTATTGTTCAGGTATTCTCTAGCTGAACGTTTGCTGGCTGGGTATCATATTGCTTGAGTAGTCTTTATTATCAGATAACAATTGCTGGTAAATGGTAACAAATAGAGAGCCCAGTGAGTGGAGATGAGACTAGATAAGATATAATACAGTTATACAGGCCTCGTGCATTTACGACTGATTCAATTACACCTTAATGTTCTAGATTGCAGAGTCTGCGATCAAATAAAAAGAACCACTTTCCAATAAAAGTACACGTTGTCGCGTCTGTAATTGCAATGCATTCAGTGTGTCACTGTAATTAAGCCGACACAGTTAAACGAGATGCTGTGAAATGAGCATCCCATACCCTGAACATCAGTCTAATGACAGACGATATCCAGTGTAAGGCGTCCTTTTGTTAGGGCGACGTTCTAGAGCAGAAACAAGAATATTTCCAATTTTCAAGGCATTGTTCATGCAGCACGTGTCAGGCACTGAGTCACACACCCTCCAGTGGTGTAAATTCCTTTAGATTGATGGGTGCATGTATGTGTGTAAATGAAAATGTGAGTGAGTTTTTGAATGTGCGAAGGAGTGCATCAAACCGTGAGACTCTACAGAGTACAGAATCCATAGATGGCTGCCGACGCTGATACAGGATTATCCTCTGGTGGATTTTCACATTATACATCTCATCTCCTCCTGCAGAAGCCATATTGCACAATAGCAGGCTCAAGCTAAACAAACTGATTGCTCAAATGGGGATTCCATAGGCTGGATAACCATCTCTTTATCTTCCAGTTTTTATTTCCTCCCCTAATTCGACTCTGTGAGGAGAAACTTACAGTACTGGCTTTATGCATAGGGAGGGTTTCAACTAAAGCCTTTTCAGTCTATAAATGTAAGTATTTCAATATTGTACCAAGGGTTAGGCAGTAGCCCTAATTCAATATAATAAATTAAATTACAGTTGAGTCATTTTTAGCATCACTTTGACCGGCCCCAATTTTTTTTTTTTAGAAATTAAAATTATCACCCTACAGAGGGCTGAATTCAGATACAGCCTGAAATCAAAGTGAAAAAAATGATACAGCAGGGTAGTCCACACGCTTATGCATGCTCCTAATGAGACAACGAATGGTGTCCTGGGAGGGGGGGGGGGTCTCCTCCCAGATCTGGACCAGGCAACACTGAGACTCCCGGACAGTCTGGGGTGCAACCTGGCAGCGTCGGATGGACCGAAAAATAATTTCCCAGAGGTGCTCTATTGGATTTAGGTCAGACAAGTGTGGAGACCAGGTCAATGGTATCAATTTCTTCATCCTCAAGAAACATACTGCATACGCTTGCCACACGAGGCAAAAGTATTGCTGTGCACCAGGAGGAACCCAGGACCCACTGCACCAGCGTAGGGTCTGACAGTGAGTCCAAGGATTTCATCCAGATACCTAATGGCAGTCAGGGTGCGTTTGCCTAGCCTGTACAGGTCTGTGCATCTGTCAAATCTTCTCAGAGTGAATTTACTCTCATCTGTGAAAAGCACAGGCCATCAGTGGTGGACCTGCCAGTTCTGGTATCTATGGCAAGTCCCATGGTGCCGGGCAGTGAGCACAGGGCCTACTAGAGGATATCGGGCTTTCAAGCCACCCTCATG
>NC_044359.1:9249314-9329348 GCF_007364275.1 Archocentrus centrarchus | reverse complement strand
ATACAGTTTATGAGTCTAATCAGTGGATATCTGGGCCAAGAATTCCTGCTATGTTTGCCAGACATTGTTTAATAATGCAGACACATTTGAAAAAGCCGAACCCAAAGATAACCGATGGAAGATGAATACTGTCCAGACATTTTGGGGTTCAAGACTTGCTCTCTACACAAACCAAAACCTGCTCAGAACACGGCTGATCAATAGCAATGAGACTACAAGATGACACCAACAGGAAATCCGAAAGCTTTCAGTAAGAAAAATCATTCTAGAGATTACCTGAACTGTAACAAGATATCCACTTTGTCACAATTCAATTACTCATTTCCCCATGTGGCCACAGGATTGTGACCCTGAGATGAATACTGGCCAGATTCATACGCAGCAACAGAAGTCTGTCATGGTGGGTACATCACATGTCCACAATGATTATGAAAGTCTCTACAAAATAACAAAAATATAAAATTTAACCTTACTCATAATTATATGTTTGCAATAATTCATAGGAATTTTTTGTGTGTTCTTCAAAGAACAACAAAATCAGCATTATACCTTAAAAATGTACAGTACCTCAGTGTACTGCCATTGTATGTGTGTTTGAGATTTTGCCTATTTTATGATCTCCTTTTTGTGTGTGCTTGAAGAGGAAGATGTTGACCTGACTGCCATGACTCATAGGCACTGTGAATATCCACATACTGCCGTGTGATGGGAGATATCTTTCTGTGGGCGACCCACGAGAACTGCTGCTCTCAGAGCAAAAGATAGTAGTTTATTCCACAGGCATGAGACAAATTTTCTTTTATTTATCGACAACATTTTTTGTGCTTTCTAAGATAAAAACGATTTTTTTAAAAAATGTTCTACAAGATGTTTCTATTAATCTTTTAGTGTAAGATAACAAGAAAAAGCTTGCGCCGAAAACACGAACAAAGCACGTATCTAATGGAGCCGACTGAGGTCAGCTTGTTGCTCTCTAATTTCTTCCCTCTGTTACTGTCTTTGAGAGTATTATTACCTGGAATTTATCTATTTTCAGCTGCTCCCAGCTTCACACGGGGTTGCCACAGCAGGTAACATATTAGATTTGGCGCATCTTTACACCAGATGCCCTTCCTGACACCACCCCCCCAAGGGATTTGTGTCTCCTCCTGGGAACAAACCAGGGACCTTTCACTGGTTAGATGAATGTGTATACGACTACACTATGGGGCCGCTCATGACTTCATTTAATGAATTTGTTAAATGACAGAGAGTATATTAGGATGCTCAGATGCTGTAATGGCCTCTGACAACATGAACTATTGCATCCGTCATTGCTGTAATAATTTAGGATTAGCACATCTAATACTTAACAAATGCGAATGAAGCCAGCATTAATATTCTTGCCACACGAAAATATGTTTCTTGTTCAAGACCTTGCAGCCACAAAGTCAGTGCTCCCTGTTTTACATTCTTCAACTTCAAGCATCTTTTTGTAAAAGGACTGCTTGGCACAATAGCGCACAAAAATAAATTAAATGTCAGACCACTCCAAACATAGCACTCTTACACTCATAAAGCCTGTTGTGTAAATGCAGAGAAAAAAAATGTCTTACAGCACGAACTATGCAGTCCAGTTCATGCAAAGAAATGACCCATTTTAGATTTTGTAGGACAGTAAGGAAATAATATTAGGGCACAAAAAAACCCCCCAACACACAGACTGATTTAGTGAGCTTCATTGTTACATTTGAGAGTCTGATAGATGTCACTGACACTCATCACTTTTTAATTATCCACAGACCTTAACTGAAGTCGACACTTTCATAATAAGCTCATATGTCCTGGGAGCTCATTCGACACAGTGATAGTGTGTCTGGATGTTATGATTAGTTATTTAAACAGTCACCTGTCTATCACAGACTTGCATCACAGCGTCCTATTGGGATTATTCTAAAGAACAAATTAACAAATGTGTATATGCTAATTGTGATTATAACCATGCTAATGGGAAGCAATCATATTAGTCTGAATAAGACAAACAGAATAGGGATTAAAACAAGTGACTAACCCTCAAACAACAGAACAAAACAACAACAAAAAAATAATGGAGCGAGAAAATTTAGATATTCACATAAAAACAAGCAGGAAAAAAAGATGGATTTGCAAAACACAAATGTCAGAAAAGAGAAAACAGATGGAGCAAAGGATTATGGGAGGTTTGGGGAAAAGTCAGCTAAACAAATCACTAAACAAGAGCATCCTTCCTCTATTCTAAAAAAAATGATCTCGCACTTTCTGTGTAAAGGCGGAAACCTATCAAGGGCCCCCCCAAGCATTTGTCTGAAAAACTGACATGGCTGACAGAGAGAAAGAGAGGGACAGGGGAGGGAGAGAAAGGCTGACTGTCTCCTTGCATGTACTTAGGAGCTGCCAAACTTTGTGTGATATTAATGTCATCTGCCTTTTGTAATTTGACTTGGGAGTTCAAATCTTGTCTCAGCTTTGCCTCTCTCATGTCTGCAAGATCTTACATCTTCCGCAAAGGAAAAAAGGAACAGAGGGCCTTGTTGGGCTTTAGCTTCTAGCAGATGTCAGATGCACCTCACTTCCTACAATATACCGGGATGAGTCTGCCTCTTGCAAGAGGGGGGAAAAAAAGGTCATTTGCCAGTGCTCTTGGCATTTCACAGCAATATTTCTTGCATATGAAGTGGGAAATGGGAGCCTTAACTCACAGATGGCACGCACTTCGGTGAGAGTCATAAACTGACTGCTTCCTCTGAGGGATTTGTTTGCGTCAAGCACCTGATACACGTCCAGGATGCCTTTGATAAATCCTGACAGTGGCCATCAAACACAATGTTCATGCATGATAGTAAGTTAGCTGTGGGAGCAAACATGCCAACGAGCTTGAGGTCATTTATCTTTGAAGAGAACAATACGTAATGCACCATGTTGACAATGCCCTGTTTAGGTTGGCTATTTATGGTGTCACACAAGCACGAAATGCCTGCTTCCACATATTTCAGTCAGTCTTTGGAAAAATAGTCAATTTTAAGGTATTACTTTGTTTTTGTTTTGTTTTTTTGCCTGTCAAGAGAGCTGTCAGACTACATACTGCAATTTTAACATATTCTCATCCCCAGGGCATGAAATATAGGATGTATCCTAACCCAAACCACAATCTGACTGCTTCTTAAGTTTGGCATAGTTAACCATTCATTTCACAAGCAAACAAGCACTGCTGAGAGTTAAAAAGCAGCCCATCTTCATTTCATCTCCAATAAAATGATCAGTGTGGCTATTTTGTTTTTCAGGAGTTGGGCTCAGCCCTTTAGGTTGAAAGGAAGTCTTAATACTTTAGTACACCGCATACATACACAAATGCGCTTCTGGGAGAATGGTCAAAAATTTCCATAAACACTCCTAAACCTTGTGGAAAGCCTTCCCAGAAGTGCTGAAGCTGTTATAGCTGCAAAGGGGGTGTGTGTGTGGGGGGGCATCATATTAAACCCTATGGATTAAGAATGGGATGTCAGTCAAGTTCATATGCGTGTGAAGGCAGATGAGCAAATACTTTTGGCAATGTAGTGCATGTAAAAGGGGGTTTAGTTAGCTAGCTAGCTAGTTCACTAGCTGATGCCTCAAGATAGTATACCATGTTCTGACTGAAGTATTTCTAAGAAACAAAACTAGGAGGTTAGAGGACAGCTAAAACTTGGAGGTAAACAAACACAGAAATCTATGGTTTGTGATGTTGTGCTAGGTGACATAATAGAGACAGTGGTCTCTGTCTCTGTCATTGGTTTGGATTACTTGTTGATCCTAAGCTTACTGGAGGACACACATCCCTTTGTGGTTGCATCAGGGAGGGCATCGAGCATCAAAATCTGACAAATAGACACATAGAGCTACCTGCTGTGGCGAGCCCTTGTGAATAAAAAGTAGCCAAAAGTAGCTGATCCCAAGCTTAATGTCCACACTAACATACTAGTTTGTCAAAGAGTAATTACCTTCTGATGGTAGGGCAGCGATATATCCAATTGTTTGTGATAATCAGTGCATATATTTTTATGTGACATATAAAACTACCATGTCAGGTCAATAATATGACAACACCATGCTTTTACATCCCCTAGCATGCACAGCAACAACACAAACCCAGGCATGTCCGAGAGCGAGAGATGAATGTCAACGTCTAGGGATGAGTCAGCACTTATAAGCAGACCTACTTCAACAAACTCCTGCAAGCAGCTGGTAACAGGAAACAAATGGCTCAAACGAGCATCACCAGAGCACCTGCTAGCTGCACTGACAGTAAGAAATTACTGATGCGGTTACATAGTAGAAAAGGAGAGCTTTAAACCACTGGTTAAAACCCTCGACCCATGATATAACATCCCAGGTAGAAAATATTTTTAAATTTTGATGTTATTATGTTACAATACTGTGCAGCTCCTGTAGAGTTATAAGCTTAAGTTACTTTAGTTATTGTTATTCTGTTATGCAGTCAGTTATGCTATACTTGCTTAAAATTTCTGTTAAAACACTACCTAGGCTACTTTTGTGCTCACATTTGATTTATGCCGTGTCACTGTATATAATGCTGTGTCACTACTATTGTACTATAATGCTGCTGCTGGCACCTTGTGGTAATAGATTCATACTTTTAATTAGGTAGTCCGTCATCAATGACATTAGCTCATTGGAAATGAACGGAAAGTGCCATTCATTTTGTTTGCACTAGTAAATGCTGCTGCCTGCAAGCTGTAATCACCAATAAAAGTTTGTTTTTTTCTATGTCAACATAAATATTAGTATTGTATTAGTAATATTAGTACTACATCGCCTACCCTTATCTGAGGCACTAAAATATTTGAGCCCAGAGGCTGTGGAATACACCGTTTTAGCTTAAGATGTGTTGTATATGAACAGTCCCACTTTTTTTTTTTTTTTTTTTACAGCGTTCACATGAACAACATGTACTCGTAAACCTGAAAAGCTCTGTGTAGCACCAATGCAAAACCATACGTATATCCAAATCTAATTTTTGGAACTTAAATTTAAAGGAAGCTCACTTCCGCAACCATTTAGCCTTTTCTCTAAAGGGGTCTATTGATCAACAAAATGACAAAAGCTCTAACACGCCTTCCTGTCTGTTCTTCTGCAGCTGACCCTAACCTCTGACCTCCCAGTGGAGGAAAGCATCTGTTGGAAACTGTTCTACATCAATAGCAGATCACATTACATGTTTAAAGAGGGACCATATATTTGGTTGGCTCTACTTCCTATTGTCTTCTCAGTGATGACACAAGAGGTCTGCTAGCCTGCACTTTACACTGGTTTTTATATTCTGATATTTTGGCACTCCTCAAATGAGAGAGTCTACCCACACAGACGCTTAAAAAACATCAAACGTGGCCAGCTTCCACCCTCAGATGAATATCTTAGGCCATGAGGGAGGGGGTGAGACTTAGCAGAGTAAGACACACAAAAGCAGATGAGCCAGAAGCTAATGGGTAAGATTTCTAATTATGCAGAGAGCACACAGAGGTGAGTTTGTGTTCAGACCAGAGAAACAGAAAATGAAGAAGAGCCTCAGTAAATGGCTGGAACCAGTGAATTGAATTTCAGAAGACAGTGGCACCGACTATGAATTTCAAACCAAATAATCAATACAAGAAATGGCCTCCGTGTTGCTACACTGAAGATGGACCAGGTTTTCCTTCCACGGATAGTCTCAGGACAGACTCGCAAGCGTATCGAATCCCACTCTTGGAAGGATGGAGATTTGAACCAACTGTTTTCAAATGTTCATGTTCTAAATATGCTGATGAGCAGTATCTTTTTCCAGTCAGTGGAGTAACTCTGTTGTAGTATTCAGAGGTCAAAATTGACCAAGGGCATCCTGAAAGGGAAGTAAAGCAAAATGTCTTTCAACTATAAATTATTAGACTTTTATATCCTAACTAGGGCAACACATTATGAAAGTCTAATGTCCATGAGTTAAACAATAAGAAGAACATTCAATTTTATTTGATCAGATGGAAAATATTGCTAACACAGTTTTTGCTGAACACATACCACCTACTGTAAGTAATTTCCTCTTTATCTGTGTGACCTTAAGTCTTGAGATGACTAACATAAAATGATTTAAATCTAATATCTTGACCTTTCAAAAGCCATTCATAAAAAGGTTAGATTTTACTATGCAAATATTCTCATTAATGCAAAGATTGTCTTATTAAAGGATGTGGAAAGTAAGGTGTAAGAGTTTTTGAACAGAAGGGGGGAAATCATCTCCCCTGTTTTATGTGGATATCTACAAAGATGAGAAATCAGGAGGCTAAAAAAGAAAAAAAAAAAGGATGTTCATTTCATTATGCAGCTGGTGCCTTTCTTTACATATTTACAGCTGAGCAAGTATATTTTCCAGCTAGTACAACATATACCTAGAGCTGGTAATTCTTAGTACTGAAGCTGCTTAATCTGCAGTTTGTACAATCCTTTTGTTACATGTAGTGCTCCTCACATACACTTAGTTTGTAGGCATTAACGTAAACTGTATAAAAAAGCAGCTGAAGGAAAATATCTTTACAATTATAATACTTAAAACCTAAAGTGGTATTTAATTGTATTTTCCGTCACATTTGTCAAACTCACACCATAAATATGCAATTTGAGAATAAATTACATAAAGTTGTTTTATTAAATAAGCTGTCATTTGTCTTCCTGAAGAAGAATCTGTCACATTTTGTCACAACATCCTTCATAAGAAAAAAGTGATTTTTCTTTTAAAGTTATTTCATAATAATGCCACCATCAAGCTGTAATATGTGTTTGCTGTTGTTTGTCCATCTACATATACCCAGTAGTAGATGCAGACAAACAGAGTGGGGTTTATCTGCAACAAACTGTAACAAAGTAGCTTTTATACTATTTTCAAATTTCTTTTTAACATTGAATCTGAAGAATTTTGAGCATTTTCTATCACAGAAAGTGGCAAATTTGAATTCAGTTCAGGTCAGTGTTATTTATATAGTGCCGTGTCAAGGCGCTATGCCTTGGGTGTGGGGAGGTGCACTCACTGGCTTCATATGCTGCAAATATCTAATTAGCCAAGAACATGGCGGCAACTCCGTGCATTTAGGCCTGTAGACATTGATAATCTGCTGAAGTTCAAACAGAGCATGCGACAGGGGGAAAAAAGGTGATTTAAATGACTTTGAATGTAGTGTGATTGGTGGTGCCACACAAGCTGGTTTGAGTATCTCAGAAACTGTTGATCTTCTGGAAGTTTCCCACAAAACCATCTCAAGAATTTACAGAGAATGGTTTGAAAAAGAGAAAATATCCAATGAGCTGCAGTTCTGTGGGTGAAATGCCTTGATGATGTCAGAGGTCAGAGGAGAAAGGTCCAGATTGCTTTAAGCTGGCAGGAAGACCATAGTTTCTCAAATAATCACTCATT
Organism: Archocentrus centrarchus; assembly: GCF_007364275.1. Taxonomy (NCBI): domain Eukaryota; kingdom Metazoa; phylum Chordata; class Actinopteri; order Cichliformes; family Cichlidae; genus Archocentrus; species Archocentrus centrarchus. The sequence continues at coordinate 9,321,895 of NC_044359.1, read as the reverse complement.
ACAACCAAGGTATGCAGAAGAGCATCTCAATGCACAACATGTCGAATCTTGAAGGAGATGGGCTACAGCAGCAGAAGACCACACCAGGTATCTGTCAGCTAAGAACAGGAAACTAAGGCTACAATTCATATAGATCACCAAAATTGGACAATAAACACTGGAAAAAAACTGGTAGATTCTCCATTTCTGCTGCAACCTTCGAATGGCAGGGTCAGAATGAAAGTATGATCCTGCCTGGTGGTGTGGGGGGATATTGTTTTGGCACACTTTGGGCCCTTTGGAAACAACTGGGCATCATTTATATGCCACAGTATAAGTGGGTATTGTTGCTGATCAAGTCCATCCCTTTATGACCCCAGTGTACCCATCTTCTGATGGCTGATTCTAGCAAGATAACGCACCATGTCACAAAGCTCAAATGATCTGAAACTGGTTTCTTGAACATGATAATGAGTTCACTGTACTCAAATGGCCTCCACAGTCACCTGATCTCAGTTCAACAGTGCACCTTTAACATGTGGTGGAACGGGAGGTTCTCATCATGCATGTGCAGCAACACCATCAGGTCAATATGGACCAAAATCTCTGAGGAATGTCTTCAGCACGTTGCTGAATTTGTGCCATGAAGAATTAAGACAGTTCTGAAGACAAAATGGACCCAAAATAGTACTAGAAAGGAGTAACTAATTAAGTGGCCAGTGAGTGCATAGACAATAAAACTTATGAAATATGACTTTCTAAAGGTAGTCTCCTCTTTTCCAATGCAATCCATTAGTAGTTTTTATTTTTGGCTAACTTAAATGGACTGGGAAGGAAAGTACCACTAAAGGTGAAGTGGGATCCAGTGCAAGCATCAGTCCCTAATGGCCCTCATGTAGTATTTAAAGGAGGGGAGAGCAGGACCCTGAGGCTCCCAGGGGCCTAGCTGCAGCAGAAACACTCTGCAGGTAATGGCGCTGCAACAGCTCAGCAGCTTCAGTATCACTGATCCTCTCCACTGGAGCATTGGCATACAGGATAATAGCAAAGGGAGCTGCTGTAAAGATGTCATATCAATGATGAAATTGATGCTCGCAGAGGAGGAGAATCAGCAATTCACTATCCAAACGGCACTCCTCATATTCTAATTATACCAGAGCTAACTCTTAGCTTATTCTTGGAGTATTGACCACTGTATTGAGAAGAAGAAAAATACATTTTATGCAAGAAATTTCAATGATTTTCAAAAGCATTTTCTCAGCTGTTTTAATTGCAGAGTGAGTGGCATCTGTACTGAAGAGTTGAGGGTGCACATGGATTACAGTGATGGCATGTAGGGGCCAATACGTCCTGTGCATTTCTAGAAAATGGAAATAAATAAGTGAACAGAACAAATGTTGCTTTGATCAACTTAAAGTGAGTTACATGCCGTCTCTTCTTCGCCTAAGCTCTTATTTCGCATGACAAGACTTTGCTGACTTTCTGAAGTACCAGTGACATTTTAAAAGCCTTGCCCCCGTGTTGGTCGCACTACTGTTCATTGTGCGTGGGAAAAAAAAAGGACAAACAAGGACACTTTTATCACAGTATGGATATCATGCTTCGAGTTTCATTATTCACTCCTACCTTTTCTTCTTCAACAAGATATGTGAAACTTACAGGTTATGGTTCATGAGTTCAAATCTAAATCCAGGCATCTACATGCTGAAAATGAAAGCAACCTGTCAGTGAGTTTTGATGAAAAGACATTGGTGAATCTCAGATGAGTTTTCAAAGACAGAATTTAGAGTTCATGACAACAAACATCCACCTCTAACGTAACTGCTTCACAGCCTAGAAATGACAGGCTATTAGCATTTCCCCTCTAACAGAAAACTGTACAGCTAAAATAGAGTCATATATAGCTATAAGCTGCCATTAGCAACATCTAAGCCCACAGGGCAGATGATTTGACAGTTTGTTAAATCACTGAAAAAGTTCTGTTTTTTTTCCCCCTCAAATTCATGACAACAGGTTAACCCGGCACTGCAGATACTGCAGCTTTTACCTAATTGCTGGTTCAGACTCACCAAATGGGGGCTGACATCTCACAGCCCAATGCAAACTGGGGCTGAGATACCTGAACACTTCTCCCTAGAGAAGATGGCATTCATTAGTACAAAACATTTTGCAATATAATGTGACCCTGTACAGTAACACAGCACAATGTACTGCCTCAAACTTTTCTCTCTGTCAAAGCATGAAAAACCCACACAGTGGTAATATTCCCATTCAACCTGTACAGGCTTTTAGCAGATCCACCTATTATGCATGTAATGTATTACCCAGTTGCTGTCTGTGGTGTGCTTCTTTTGCGGCATTATTTCCAAAAATGAGAGGATATGACATAGAAGGCCGGCTGGTACCTGAAGAAATGTGGTTATGTGAGGAAGCAAGCTCAGGTTGAGGTTAAGCTTAGGATTTTTAGCTTACCCTCAGCCCAGCGCCATGAAGCAGGATCTGTGGTTTAGCGAGGTAACTTCAGGCTCGTCCCTGTCTTTTTATTATCACAAAAGGTGGTTTACGTCTGATCGGGGTACATCACCATGGTAACTTAAATTGTAGACCCAACCTGCTCAAGACCAGCTTATGTTTGAGATAAGAGATTAACACACACAAAAGCACTGCCTAGTTTACAGTCAGTTCTCTGCAAACCGTCATTCCTGGAAGCTTTCTCCGGCTTCAGTCCGCAGATACTATGAAGGTCTAAAATTTTTAAAAGCATCTAAAGTCTCTGTCTGTCTCTGATGAGCACCGGTGACTTTTTTTTTTTTTTTTTTTAAGCAACTGTTACCTGTAGTCTGTATTATATGTTAAACTTCTCTAGTTTTCTCTAGTTTTTCTCTAGTTTTCTCTTCCTTTGTAAAATTAACCACTCTCCACCAAGGGGTTTGCAGTTTGCAGTTCAAAACTGAGAAGCCCTGAGGTGACTTATTGAGTTGATAACTACCTTTGTGTGACCACTTATTCTGACTGCTGACTGATGATGTTACAGTAAGTGAAGCCACATAAGGGAGCGCTATCCTGGGTATACTGAACTTACTTTGTATTACAGGCCCTGGTCATCAGTGAATACTTTAGCAAAGGGGATTTTTTTTTTTTTTAATTTTGACATTGATCATAAAAATCAGGAGATGTTAACTTCCCTGACTTGTTCACTGAGTTCAATAAAATCCTGTCCAAATGCCTGAAAGCGGACAAGTTTAGGGGAGGTATGTGACTAGGTGGTCAGTCACCCCAGTTATCTAACAGATATTATATTTATGGTTAATAAGGAATAAAATAAGTATTTTATTAACTATTTTTTAAAGTAAAAGAAAAAAAAAATGAATAAAAAATTGTAATGAGAAAGGTACATATTGAATGTCACTGTATCATTATGCCCACAATATTACCCTCTCTTTCTACAGTTAATATACTGTATTAAAAATAGATATTGTAGTGTACCATACTGCTTCCTGATCAGACACTTGTCTGTTTAAACAAACCTGTGAGTTAAGCCAGATGTGATCCACTTGCATCATAGCAACAAGGATGGAGGAATGCAATAAAAACAAAAGCAAAACAAAGCTTCATATTCAGAGCTTAGAATGGGCTCCATCAGTGTTATTCTTTTATGTGATTTTTCACTGTATATTAGCTGCACTTTTAGTCTCATTCTTCAGAGACCGATGGCTGTTTGGAAGCCGGTCAGCTCAGGCTCCAGCTACGTGCAGTTTCAAGGTAGACAGCTAATCAAGATGAGTGTTGGGTCAAGGTCGAGATCAACCGGGGGGGGCGGCATGAACAATACACCTGCTGTCTAAGAAGGGAAAGGATTTATGTTTTGTTAAGGGTCAGTTCACTGCTTGACGTTTTGCTTAGATTAGTTTACAGTATTGAAGGTTTTTTTTTTTCTTTTTCGACTTTTTTCCTTGACTTTTATGACCTCTCCTCAATGGAGAGCTTTGCGCTGGTTTCAAAAACAGAAACTCTGCATTTAATCAGCTGCTTTGAAGGAAAGTGTCTGGATGCTCACATGCACAGAGAGGGACCCGCAGTGCCATTATCCCCGTGTGATGAAGATGAGTGCAGTATCATACTGAGGGGTGAGATTTAAAGGCCACATGAGCAACCAGGCTGTTACATTTCAGGGTTAACATTTAAATGCGTGCATTTTGTTTCCTAAATCGAAATAAAATATTACTCCACAGAGGAATTAAGCCCGTCCTGTGAAATGCAATTACTTTTAGGTTTTTGGTTTTGATATAAAATTTGTTTAGTGCCGTAGTACAAAAAGGAAAAAGTTCAAGAGAAACAGTGAATCAACTTAAATTGCATCATATGAATGTTAAAGTCACTATATCATTTTTAATCTACATGACATGGTTTTGTACTTGATGCTCAAAAAGCACAACCCATCTTCTCCTCACACCCTTGACTCTGTAGCATCTTTTAAAAGACAGCTTAAAACTCATCTTGTGTGTTTTCACTGGTTTATGTTTTATTTTAGGATTATACCAGAGGAGCTTTGATTCATAATTTTAAATAATCCTTATTTCTCTTCTACTTGGCCATGGTGCCTGTGCCCAATTTGTCCACTGCCCAAAACAATTTGCTTTAGTTTCCTTCTCCCTCCTAAGCAAATTTGCCACTGATTGGCTGCCTCTCATTAACAGAAAGTGTCAACAGCAAGTGAGGGGGACAGAAAATAAAGTGCACAAGCAGTCCTATGATGGATTGGTGGCTTGTCCAGGGTTCCAGGGTGGACCCTGCCTCGTGCCCTATGACAGCTGGGACAGGCTCCAATACCCCCATGACCCTAACATGGATAAGTAGTTAAGAAAGTGGACTGCATGGTGGACAGCAGCTCCCTTTTAAGCACTCAGGGTAGGTTTCAAAAGCATTTCTGAAAATGTGAGGTGGGTGGATTTTCAGGTTTCCATTTAAAGCATTTCGTAAGCTTTGCTTACACGTGCTGAATACAACAATTCAGAGACTGTGTCCAAGGCTGGTCAAGTGTTCTCATTGTGTGCAAATCTATTCGTCAAAACTGAGTTAAAACAGAAAAACAAGACCTCAACACTCATACTTAAGCTCTACATGAACCAGGTGACCTGAAAAAAAAAAAAAAGCCATATCATTATTACAGCTGCGTTGTTGCTGCATGTTTTTTTCCAATGCTTTTAGTGTCCTCGAAAATACACTGTGAACAGTATTTATTGTTCCATCACTGTCCCCACATATCTTGTATATATATATATATATATATATATATATATTTCCCAGAGTGCATATTTGGTTGTTATTTAAAAAGATTTACAAATCACTGTCCCTTTACATGATGACACTTATTATGCAGTGTATTCTATTCTGGGCTTGAGTTCTCACGCTCTTGTGATTGTGCTGTATGAGATCTGATGTCTTTTTGGTTGGAAAAGCAGAATCTGAATTCATCTATAAAAGCACACATGCCTAAATTAAGTCTGAAGACGGTCTATTCTTGTGGTGTTGATGGTGTTTATTCTTTTCCCAACTAAAAAGGTCAGATTTTAAATGGAACCAAAATACTTTTTCTTGCAAGTCTAAAAACTTTATTATTATTATTGTTTTTTGTTTTGTTTTGTTTTTTGAGAAGCTGCGTGGGAACAGTATTGGAAAGTTTCTCTGAGTAGTTGCATCATCCCCTGTTTCACTCACCTGAACTGAAAACATGCCCCCCCGCCGATGTGACAGTATCTTAAAGCTTCCTCGTTCACTGTGTCAGTGACTTATTTATGTCCTGGAGAGTAAAATGCATCGACTATCCTGGGAACATGTTTTGTGCATAAAAAAAAAAAAAGAACGGTAAATTTACAGTCAGGGCCTGGCTGTCAGATTTGATTAATTTTTTTTTAATCCTCTGCATTAATCTGTTCACGGTCTGTAGGCTACAATGGGTAAGCATTTTTATTCAATTTCACCAAATTTATTGTAAAAACATAAATTATATAATTGAATTTGTATGTACAGGCTGGCGACCTGTTCAGGGTGTACCCTGCCTCTCGCCCTATGACAGCTGGGATAGGCTCCAGCCCCCCCGCGACCCTGACCAGGATAAGCGGAAGTGAATGGATGGATGGATGGAATTTGTATGTACTCTATTTTAAAACATTTTTAGTTTTAAAACAGTGTTAAATGAAAAAAAAATCAGTGGTAGAACAGGACAGTCCAACTGTTTCCTGGATTAAATGCACATAGTACTTTTACCCAGAGTACCTTACTATTTGCCTACTATTAAACCACTCATTCCTTTGCAAAGGTTACAGAAATGGAGCCCGTGCCATCAGGAGCAATTTCAACGCAACCTAGACAATTTCTACCTGTCCCAGAAACTGTTCTTAAGCTAAATCACTGCGAAATTACTGTTTCTAATGCCCAAGCTAAAAATTTAGTCTTGAATAACTCAAGTCTTGTTGCACAATGTAAGAGCTGGAGAATAATAGCACCATCAGTGTTTAGAAGGCTTGCTTTGACTACGCAATTTTCTCTGGGACCCGGTACTAAAAAAATCTCCCTGGAAATGAAGCCTTAATTGTGTAGAGAAATCAGGAAGAGGGCAGTTCTTTTGTTTTCTCTAGTAGCTACTGGCAACTTACTCCAGGGAGCTGAAATGGTTTGACACCCAGAGTTACTGCAATTGTGCACTGAATGTAATTACAGCAGAGTTTATAATTATTAGAATTACATATAATTAGAATTATATTTTTAGTCAGCAACATTTAATGTTTTAGCTGGTGATGTTATTTTAACAATGTGATATATTAAGAAGTTGAATCTCAATGGATACTTTGCAAGTAAATCTTAATGTGGGACTGCACAGTGATGCAATAGTTAGCTCTCTCAAGGTTCCTCCTTTGGCACTTCTGCCCCATGCCAGCCCCAGCCCTGCAACCTTAAACTGGATGAGCAGTAAGGAAAATGGATGGATGGATATTAATGTGCAAAGAAAATACAAAACTAACTGTAGCTGTAAAATCAATGTAGTAAAGAAGTAAATAAAGCAAAATTAATCTCTAGGAAAGCATGAAAAGAAAGTTCCTGAATAAACAAACATAAAAGATTAAAGATCTCTATTTCCCCATTTATACTGCAGCTCCCCACCAAATTTCAGTGCACTTTGTAAAAAATAACATCTGTAAAAATCTTTAAACAATATATATTTAGTTTTTTGTTTTGTTTTGTTTTTTTTAATGAGATTCTCTTCATCCCATCCCACTTGTTCACCTGACTGCCACATCATGGTTACAGAAAAATTCATCATACCCCAAATGGACTTTCAGATCAGCAGATAAATGACAGAAATAACCAGCAAATATCGCCCGTGCCCTGTCTACCTGATTTTATTCCATTAGGCGGCGGCAGGCTAAGTCCATTCAGTGCCATGATGCTTTAGTTGCCATTATTGTTCAGGTATTCTCTAGCTGAACGTTTGCTGGCTGGGTATCATATTGCTTGAGTAGTCTTTATTATCAGATAACAATTGCTGGTAAATGGTAACAAATAGAGAGCCCAGTGAGTGGAGATGAGACTAGATAAGATATAATACAGTTATACAGGCCTCGTGCATTTACGACTGATTCAATTACACCTTAATGTTCTAGATTGCAGAGTCTGCGATCAAATAAAAAGAACCACTTTCCAATAAAAGTACACGTTGTCGCGTCTGTAATTGCAATGCATTCAGTGTGTCACTGTAATTAAGCCGACACAGTTAAACGAGATGCTGTGAAATGAGCATCCCATACCCTGAACATCAGTCTAATGACAGACGATATCCAGTGTAAGGCGTCCTTTTGTTAGGGCGACGTTCTAGAGCAGAAACAAGAATATTTCCAATTTTCAAGGCATTGTTCATGCAGCACGTGTCAGGCACTGAGTCACACACCCTCCAGTGGTGTAAATTCCTTTAGATTGATGGGTGCATGTATGTGTGTAAATGAAAATGTGAGTGAGTTTTTGAATGTGCGAAGGAGTGCATCAAACCGTGAGACTCTACAGAGTACAGAATCCATAGATGGCTGCCGACGCTGATACAGGATTATCCTCTGGTGGATTTTCACATTATACATCTCATCTCCTCCTGCAGAAGCCATATTGCACAATAGCAGGCTCAAGCTAAACAAACTGATTGCTCAAATGGGGATTCCATAGGCTGGATAACCATCTCTTTATCTTCCAGTTTTTATTTCCTCCCCTAATTCGACTCTGTGAGGAGAAACTTACAGTACTGGCTTTATGCATAGGGAGGGTTTTCAACTAAAGCCTTTTCAGTCTATAAATGTAAGTATTTCAATATTGTACCAAGGGTTAGGCAGTAGCCCTAATTCAATATAAATAAATTAAATTACAGTTGAGTCATTTTTAGCATCACTTTGACCGGCCCCAATTTTTTTTTTTTAGAAATTAAAATTATCACCCTACAGAGGGCTGAATTCAGATACAGCCTGAAAATCAAAGTGAAAAAAATGATACAGCAGGGTAGTCCACACGCTTATGCATGCTCCTAATGAGACAACGAATGGTGTCCTGGGAGGGGGGGGGGGTCTCCTCCCAGATCTGGACCAGGGCAACACTGAGACTCCCGGACAGTCTGGGGTGCAACCTGGCAGCGTCGGATGGACCGAAAAATAATTTCCCAGAGGTGCTCTATTGGATTTAGGTCAGACAAGTGTGGAGACCAGTCAATGGTATCAATTTCTTCATCCTCAAGAAACATACTGCATACGCTTGCCACACGAGGCAAAAGTATTGCTGTGCACCAGGAGGAACCCAGGACCCACTGCACCAGCGTAGGGTCTGACAGTGAGTCCAAGGATTTCATCCAGATACCTAATGGCAGTCAGGGTGCGTTTGCCTAGCCTGTACAGGTCTGTGCATCTGTCAAATCTTCTCAGAGTGAATTTACTCTCATCTGTGAAAAGCACAGGCCATCAGTGGTGGACCTGCCAGTTCTGGTATTCTATGGCAAGTCCATGGTGCCGGGCAGTGAGCACAGGGCCTACTAGAGGATATCGGGCTTTCAAGCCACCCTCATGAAGTCTGTTTCTGATTGTTTTGGTTAGAGACATTCACACCAGTGGCTGCTGGAGGTCATTTTGTAACTCTGGCAGCGCTCATCATGTTTCTCCTTGCAGAAAGGAGAAAATACCAGTTCTGCTGATGTTAAGGACTTTCTACGGCCCTGTCCGGCTCTCCTAGAGTAACTGCTTGTCTCCTGAAATCTCCTTCATGCTCTTGAGACTCTGTTGGGAGACACAGCAAACCTTCTGACAATGGCATGTATTGATGTGCCATCCTGGAGGAGTTGGACTACCTGTGCAACCTCCAGGTATGGCCTCATGCTACCAGTAGTGACACTGACCCTAACCAAATGCAGAACTAGTGAAAAACTATCAGAAAAGATGAGGAGGGGAAAAAAAAGTCAGGGGCCTCCACCTGTAAAACCATTCCTGTTTGGGGGGTTGTCTCATTGTTGCCCCTCTAGTGCACCTATTGTTAATTGAATTAACAACAAAGCAGCTGACACTGATTAACAACCCCCTCTGCTACTTAATTGACCAGATCAAGATCTCAGAAGTTTGACGCTTGATGATTAAAAAGCGTTCCTTTAATTCTTTCTGAGTGGTGTAGATGCTGTGCCACGCAGTGAGGAACTAATGTAGAATCATTAGTCAAACCTAGGCAGAATCATGTAGGCATTTATTTTATTGCACTAATTTAGTGCACCTTTTGTGCCTGTGTTCAGTTGTTTGAATCCGGCCACTCAGGCAAGTAAACTGAATTGGTTAGTATTGTGGTATGCGGCAGCATTTCTTCAGTTAGAAAACTGGCAATCCAGTGACAGCCTTGGGAGATCCAATGTTTAGCCAACTACTGTTAAGCTCGGCTACTGTACAGCAAACAGAGGAACGTGTAGAATATTTGTTTTATACTCAAAAATATTTGTTACATACTGATGAAAAATTGGTTTTTGAAAATAGGATAAAATGAATGAAGCCCTCACGGGTCTGTCACCGGGCTATCATCAGCATATGGACAGCCTAGAGGCTGGAACGAGAAAGATAATTGGTTTACAGGTTTTAATCACTAATTTGAAAAAAAAAAAAATCCAAAACCTAAAAGTGTGTACCCAATTTTTCTTAGCACTAGTACAGGTTTTGACAATTTTTGTGTGCGCTAGAATTATTTATATAATAGGTAATTACACATTTTTGTAACCTTGGAACATTAAAAAAAACCTGACCGATTTTAAGTCTTGTTGTATTACCTGTTCTTTTTACAGCGCAAACAAACACAAGCCTCAGAAAACAAACTTTCTTCAAGGTGCACCAAAATCTAAATGCCACGGCCCACTTTCAACAGGACAGCAACTACTACATGACTAATTTAGCTGGCTGATTTAGCTACATAAAATATGCACATAGAACGCATAAAGCAGTTTATTTATTTTTCTGCCGCATGTGCAATTTCGTACTCGGCATTATGGCGCTCTTGCTGGAAAGCAAACCTTACTCATATCTTCTAAAATAATTGCATTTGCGTAGACAGCTGCTCACATGTTGATACTTAATTATGAGTGTCTTGAGGGGAAGAGAAATGTGCATCATGTTTTGTTTGGAAACCACATGGTTTTCTCTAGGGAAATGGATGACAGCATTCATCACATTTCATTTTGTTCTTCCTGACAAAGCTCTCTGTGGTGAAATGTTTTATTGCCATTGAAGGCAGCATAGATTCCTTGGTGGTCTTTCTAATGTTTTAGAAGGCAATATAAATGCACATCCATCTGCATTTGGATGTTAAGAAGTCGTTTCAAAATGTATGGATGCCTTGGTTGATTTATAGACATAGAACATCACTTAATTAGCAAGACTGTCCACTTAATAAACCTAAATCACAGTGGGATACAAACAAAGATGGCAGGGTGTCTCCTCTACAGAGAATTCAAAACCACCTGCCTTGTTCAAATTCAGTGCCACCTCATCGGAAACCTGACAAAGTGCATCACTGCGTATCTGTGAAGTAGCATCGTTGCAGAGTGGAGGCAGGTGAAAAGACAATGCAGAGAGGCTAACTAATCAGAACTGGTCATTAAAAGTGTGCTTGACATTTATAATAAAATGCAGAAAATCTGTCAAATGTGATTGACAGAATATCAGCTGTGAGGAAACAGGAGTGGTAGTGAGGCATAACAATGTTATGCTTCAGCTGGTTTCCCTGTTAACGTGCAACCATTGGCTGAAAGCATCAGTAACTGTTCAAAGTGACGGCAGACACTGAAATCCAAAATGAATGCCTTTATTGTCTAAAAAAAATACCTTATTACTTTCGGAGCCTCAGACTTCAGGGAAACCGTGAGTCTCAAAAATTATATATGGTATTCTTTCAACAATCTACAAAGTGCGTTCATGCCACAGCTTTGAGCTTTAATCAATTGGTGAATGAGACGTCTCATGACATCACAGAGGGAGCACAGTGCATTCGCACTTTATATAAGGCCAAATCACAACCTTAGTCGTTCCGGGGCACTTTTTTTAAATTCATTTTAATCTAAATTCCAGTTATTTTTATTGTCATTATGCAGAGCAGAGATGGTGCGAGGAAATTTACATATATTATAAGGTAACGACCCTGCCACATTATAGATAGAAACCCAACAATCCTACAGTCCCCTTTGAGCAAGTACTCAGCAGCAGTGGGTAGAAAATTCCTTTCCAACAAAAAGAAAGAGGACAAAAAAAAATGAAGCTGAGTAATAAATCAAACATCAAATGGGACAAAAAAATATGGAAGAGAAAAGACACCGAGTTAATGGCATGAAATAATAGCATATGGGGCAACCTGGGCTCAGTGCAGCATAACTAAGGGATGGTTCTAACTATGAGATTTACCAAACAGGAAAGTTTCAAGAATAATCTTAAAAGCAGAGAGCGGTTCTGTCTTCTGAACCCAAACTGGGAGCTGGTTCTGCAGGAGGGGAGTGCGATAGCTGAAGGCTCTGACTCCCATTGTACCTGTCAGGCTGCAGGCTGACAGAAAAGTGCTCTATTGCGATATGGCACTATGAGCTGTTTAAGATGAGCTGGGACACGATTACTGAGCAATTTCTATGTGAGGAAAATGTTTTTAAACTGGTTTCTGCATTTTAATTGGGCCTTATAGTCATTCTTTCTAGTCCCTGTCAGCACTCTTGCTGTGGCACTTTGGATCAGCTGAACAATTACAACAGTCCTGCCTGAAAGTAAGAAATGCATGAGCTAGCTTTTCAGCATCACAGAGTAACTCTGGTTAAGCACTGTGGGAAGAGTCTCATGCGTAACCACCAAATACCACAAAGAGTGGGTCCGCACAGTTGAATTCATATCAACAAAAACTGAATTATAACCTGTACCGTGACGCGACTCATTTATCTTCACTGAAGCATCCTACAAAGTAAAGAGTTTTGCACTGGCCTTACTGTAGCATGTAGAAGTAGTAGCAGTCAAGGAAGATACTTGCCCAAACTGCCCTCATCAGCATGATTTACATTTACTGCTTCTATCTGACCTTCAGCTGATATTTTTGGGGTTTTATTTAGGGCAGTCGTCTGATCCAAGGATTTTAAATTCCTAGCGTTAATGCTGACAGCCGACTACAGAGTTGCAAAAAAGAAGTTATTGGATCCAGCATCTCTAAGTGGTTGCCAAAGTAGTAACATTGATGATTGCTACTGTTTAGCATTTAAGAGGGAATTTATTCTTCTTTTTCTACTAACCTTCCGTGTGGGCTTAAAACATTTAGGAAATGGTCCACAACACAATGATTCACAGTGGCCAAACAAATGTGCCACAGATGGAAAGAAAAGAGGAGCACTTTGAAGACTAGCACTTACCTTTAAACCTAGAAACATACAATCTCCTCTACGTGTCTCCTATACTCTTTATCTTCCTCTCTACTCGGCAAAGGTAAAACAAAAATAATGACAATAGTAAAGGTCAGTGGTCAGATTTCCACTACTAACTGGGGAAAACCATCATGTTACATCTTTGTGTGGTAAGAGGTGGAACGGCAGAATCTCTCTTATTCTTTTAGATGTGCGAGGGCTGTAAGATAAAAAAAGACATTCATTGACTGGCATTGAAAGAGGAGATGAAGAAAGCGCGGTCGCACTGCCTACATTGCCCACACCCACACTATATGCATCAATATTTTGTACCTGCACAAAGCACACTGCCTGTCGGTAAACAAGCCTGCCTCCTCATCTCCTCCGGAGGCTCATTAAAATTTGAGTACCGGCTCCTCTTGTCAAACACAGAGTGCCTTTTCTTTTGGGGGCCTAACAATCCAATAAATATGATGAACCTCAGCTGGACTGACCTGTGCAGCATAGCAAGCGTGAGCTGAAATGGGAGAGAGTGCAAACTGGCACATCACTGCAGAGCATCTTTCAACTTTTAAGAAGGCGTTTTTATTGAACAGAAAGTTCATTGCCCGTCACATCCTTTCACCCTTCATTAAGCAAAAAAGTGATAAGTGCTGTTAATGTCTGTCACATTTGATGTTTACAGCCTTGATTAATTTCTATTTTTCACAACATGACAAACTATCCTGTTCATGACTTTCTTGATATGTCCCCAATTTAGCGGATTACAGAGCCTAATTGCACAATGCAAACTGAGGTTTGTTGTTGTTAATTTATCAGGACCGTAACATGAATAATGAGCGGCCGATGCTCACAGAGGGAGCACGACACACTCCGCTCGCATTGTCGACTGTAGAGAATTATGCCTCTCTCCAGAGTGAGGATGAATATTAAATGTGACCTGTGGTCCGTGAAGATTGGGCATCAAAAAAACAAAAAGGCCTGACCCGGTGTATCTGAGCTTTTCTTAGTCACAGCCTCCACCATCAAATACACAGCAACTTATTAAACATGCTCCAGTAAAGCAAACCTGTCACCACCTTCACTGATTACACAGGCATGGCGCTGTCTAATTCACCCCAGCTTCCCTACAACCGATGTACCTCAGATCATTTTCTATCAAGCCTGAACTGCAGAGTGCTTGCATGTGAGTATATATACTTGATGGCCTCACTGTAGAGGTCATCCAATTAATTATGGATCTCCTCACAAAGACATTTGGGCTTAAAATGATTGCATGTCTGTGACTTACCTATATGACGAGGGCACCATCAGTTACCGTGGGTCAACAGGAAATATAAAAGAGAAAGAGAGAAAAAAAAACAGTTAATTATGGTGGTGGGGGGACAGAGTTCAGTCTCACACAGAGAGGACAGATTAACACTGCTAAGGAGCGAGCATTGTCATATCTTGAGAGTGGCAATGATCGTGCTCACCGCCTCCATCATCGACTCCTGGAGGCACTCAATGACTCACTGGAAACAAACCTCGCAACTTCCCCCTTATATGAGCCCAGTCAGCACAGGCATCGCTCCCCAACCATCCATTTGTTACCAAAGATATTTTCAGTTTTAATCATCCGCTGCACCTCCCTGCAGTTAAAGTGAATAGTTTAACTTCCGTGCTTGCCCCGTATCTCCACAAAGAACATTTTAAGTTTACGCTCGTCATTTCCCTTTGGTTTAGGTCAACATTATGGCTCAAATCTAAAAAACAAAACAAAACAAAAAAAAAACAAAACATGGTGTATGGTCTTTTATGTTGTAATTAAAGCTATAAACTTTGATAGCTTCAATTTTCACATGGGAATAACCGCTTCTGCTTGCAAATTACAAAACGTACTAAATAATAAATGAAAGCTGCCTTGTCACGCTGTTACCACGAGTTACAATGAATCCTGACATGTGTGTCAAGACTCGACCGAGGGTTACCGTAGCTAATGAGATGGGCCACACTCCCTGATGATTACACTAATGAGTTGTTCTTATTGCCAATAAGCCGAAAATGTAGTTCCAATACAAATGGGGTTATTAAAGGGACAGCCTTTAATATACATAGCATTTTCCCCATTCTGTTTTGACATTGGTATAAATCGGGGGTGTCAAATTCATTTTAGCTCACGGGCCACATACAGTACAGGGCAATTTCATCTCGAGTGGGCTGGATCAGTAAAGCCACTGGATGATAACTTATATTCATATGTATATTCATATTTTATAGGTCTCATTATACGTGGAAATGGAAATCGACTGGCATTTATAGAATGCTTTTCTGGTCTTCCTGACCACTCAAAGTGCCCCGCATTAGCATTTACAGATCAGAGTGGATTTACAGAGAAACAAAACGTTCGCACTTAAGACTATTCTGCAATGCAACAAAAATGGTATTTTACATCCTTATGATTCGAACAACTTCAAGGATGAGAGCTATAAATACTGTTTTTTTTTTTACTTTCCTTTCATTCCCACTGCTGTATAATAATGCTGACATCATCACAAACGGAAGAGCAGTGCTTTTTTTTTTTTTCTTTTAAAGACTAGAATTTTTAATAACTTCTCTGCAGTGACTTCTCTTTCCTACCCAGTAGACAGCATTCAATCCTTTGGCAGGTCCGGCCACATTTAAAAACACCTTGAAAAAAAAAGCACAGAAGAAATTTTTCTTTCCAATTCTGATACTCGATTTGAACTTCAGCAGGTCGCCTACATGTCTGAATGCAGATAGGTGTTGCCATGTGACTGGCTGATTAGATATTTGTGTTAGCAAGCAATTAAACAGACGTATCTGACAAAGATGAGAGCAAGGTTAACCTTGATCTACTGCTCTCGCTATCTTAATACTGCAAGTGGGAAACAAACTTTCTCTCTCTCCTTATAAGAGCTGCACCCACACAGCTTTGCTGGCTCTAACAACTTTTCTGACAGATACCCTTACTGTCCCTGTCTTTCTGTTTTTTTTTTCTTTCAAATATGATCACAACCTATTATTTTGTTACATGGAGTCCTAACTCATAGTGTTTCTGACAGAAACAACCACCAGAAAAAAAAAAACTTGATACGGTTAGAAATTTCCTTTAGAGAAGTGAAACTGAACCTGGGTGGTGGGACAAAGAAGCATACCAAGAAAACAAATGAGTCCAACAATAATATGCTACTGAACGTTGTTCTTCAGAAGAACAACGAGTCATCCTGTTGCTATTGAACATAAGAAAATCTCAGTTACTCTTCAAGGTTGAGGGATGCTCTATCACAGCCTCTACATACTCCCAATTATCAGTTTTGAGAAAATCCATTTGTCTCCTTGCTGTAGCTTTGTTCATGTTTTTTTCCCCACATTTTCTGTCTCTTGAAGTACTTTCTTGTGCTTTCTACTTATGCAGATCTCCAGATTAATTGCTCTGCCGTCAACAGTTATGTTTCATCAAATATTCAATTTCAGAAGTATAAATATGATATTTGTATTTAAAAAATGAGATCCGCATGAACAGATAATGGCATAGATAGATATATCTTATTCAGTTTATGTGCCCTAATAGCTTTCTGTAAAAAAAAAAAAAGTAAAGAAAAAAGAAAAACAAACATTTACTGAGATATGAATTGTGTATGTATATGTGTTTTGTGTGGGGTTTGTAGTTCATTGTGCATTATTGGGAGTATTTTAATTAAAAATGGAAAGAGAATGAATTATCAACAGTAAATGTTTATATCTGTGCCAAATTTCTTCATGATAGATGAAAAATTCACTGAAAAAAATTCCACGCTGATAACGATTTTATGACGATAAAGGGATTTTTCACATTTCTGAACATTTTTGGTGACCTTGACCTTGAAAATGAAACCATATGTTCTTGGACCCCTAGAAAAAAATTTCCACAAAGTTTCATCAATTTTAGTTCAAAAAAAAATTGAGTCATCAGACAAACAAACAGGAGTGAAAACACTTGAAGGGCACTGAGTAGAGCGCATACTTCGCAAACCCCAAATTTTCTATGTGTATAGATACCACTTCGTGACTTATCCTCATAATACTTGAATATTGCTCCCATCTCACAATGGTAAAGAATCCTTTTAAAAACTGATGGATGCAGATGGTGATCTGGATCACCACCAAAATGTAATCAAGTCTTCCTTGTACCACCCCCAACTTTCATTGAAATCCATTCATAATTTTCCAAGTTATCCTGCTAATAGACAGACAAACAGACCAATGCAACAGATGTTTTATTACCTCTCCACCTGTTGGTGGGCGAGGTAATAAAACATGCTCACTAATAATTAACATGTTTGCCGCTGTTCTGAACTTTGAAAGCCATTTGCAGAAACAAATTACTGTCCCAGTGCAGACTACCAGACGTTTCCAAAGAAACTCGTACAGCATTTAACACAATCTTACAGATTTAAGTAAGACTGTTATCTTCGCTCTCATCTTATTCAATGAAGCCAGAAAGGACCAGGTACCAGCCATTATCACACAATGACAGGTACAGCTGGAATACATGCATTAGAGACAAGAATAATGATGCTGGCAACTATTTTGCAGGAAAAAGAAGAAAATGAGTTTTAAAAGTGGTCCACAGGTGTTCCCTGCCAAAAGGTTAATGAGGGTTGGTAGTCTGTATGTGGGAGTAATTACAAAGAAGACAACACATTAATGTTTGGTAAGCTGAGAATATCTTCAGTAGTCTAGCCAAACAGAATCAACGTGATCAGGCACACTTATTTGGCTTAGAATAAGAATAGATATTTAAGCTTTGAAATACTAAAATAAATAATTTTTAAAAAATCTATATTGTTGATAATTGTTGCTAAATGTAACTATGAGCTTATGCACAGGAAAAAATGTGCAAGAGTCCTTCTGGTCCCATGCTATTCACCCATCCATACACTGCAATTGGCTCACAGGACATGTGAGCGTGTGAGTCAGTCAGTGTCAACGTGTGAACCATTGCATGGGTGGAGCACAAACTGAAGCTAAAGAATAGTACACACAAGAGAGAATGGAGAGTGGATTACAAAAGAACTGCATGGCTACCAAGTCTCCAGACCGAATGGTCACAAACTCATGCATAGCCCTTTCTTAAACCACTGAAAGCCTTATCCTTTCAGTTTTTCCTCCTCTTTATTTGTTTTCAGTGCAGCTTCAGTGTAGAACTCTGGGTTCTTTCTGCAGGTTAATAAATTCATAGCTTCATTTTGAACTTCTTAATCAATAAATAACTCAAAGTATAAGTTATTTATTCATTTTAGTTCAACATAACAGCTTGTTCTGTCCACATGCAGTATAAATAATATCGAGCAAGTTTGCATTACTCAACACCTTCAGGTCATGCTTACCAGAGTCTGACCCATGCTCACTCTGATCCTGTGTTATCTTTGGCTCTTATTTTTTTCCCCAGGAATTCTAGTAGTCTAACGTTAACCTTAAAGTTAGTTCATAATGAGCAGACACTGAGTATTTACCTGTCCACCTACATGGTCTTTTAAATCCTCAATCCTCATCCATTCGTCATTACTAAATCACTAAAATAATTTTTTTTAAAAAGTCACTAGAAGTCACTAAAACTTTGAATGTTCATTAAAGTGTCCTCCGAACTGTTCTGTGTTCCTCCTCTCAGTCCAGCCTCAGAAACCTTGGTGTTCTGTTTGACCAGTCAATGTCTCTGGACAGACATTCAAGACATCTGGTAAAAAGTTGCTTCTATCATCTGAGGAATATTTCCAAGTTGAGGTCAATTTTATCCAAATCTGACCTAGGGATGATTATTCATGCTTTTATTTCCTCTCGTTTAGATTATTGTAATTCTCTTTTTACATGTTTTAATAAATCTGCTGTAACTCGTCTGCAGCTGGTCCAGAATGCTGCAGCGAGGCTTTTGACAGGAACCAACAGAAGGGCACACATCACACCTGTTTTATCCTCTCTACATTGGCTACCTGTAAAATTTAGAATTGATTTCAAACTTTTAGTCTTGACTTTCAGAGCTTTTAATGGACAGGCCCCCCAATACATCACTGAAATGTTGACCGTTTTTTCTTCAGGCCGCACTCTTCGGTCCTCAAGCCAGAACCTCCTGAGGGTCCCTAAGACCCGGTTTAAAACCCGGGGTGACCGGTCCTTTCAAGTAGTAGCTCCCAGGCTGTGGAATGCCCTGCCGTTGTCTCTCCGTATGGCCGAATCTGTCGATTCTTTTAAAAAGCAGCTCAAGACACTTTTATTCAGACAAGCTTTTAGTTAAATGTCTTACTTTGTCTTATCGGCTATTGTTATTTATTTTACTTGCACATTGTAAAGCACTTTGTGATTTTATCTGTGAAAGGTGCTATATAAATAAAGTTTTACTTACTTACTTTACTTAAAGTGACTTTACAAGGTTACAGCAATGTGTCTCTACATGTCAAGGCTGAGATTGTATTTTATTATAACCTACACATTACTAATTAGTTGTCAAGCAAACACACTCAGCGTAAAGCCTTTCTCAAAGATGACACAATAAAAAGTAATGTCTTACAATTTTATGTGACTCATACAGTGTTAAGCAGCAATGCTACAAGAAACAGTAAAACATCCTCCACACAGGCTTTATATATGCACAGGATTTCGCCTCACTGGCCCTCAAGCAAGAAGAAGAGGTGAGAAACATGGGTCTGTGCTCCATTATGGGAACAAACATTAGCAAAGGATGAAGATAATATGGCACAGCTTTTTCTCAACTGAACTATCCTGGGAGCTTGTGAACATTCTGTACACAGTGATTGGCTTAAGGTTAACCAGAGGCAAATTTAACTTTTTACATCCAATTCCATTGCTGGGCCCGCCTTGGACAAAGGGCCTGTCGACGGCATTACAAGTGGCAGCCAGTGGCCCACTTGGGATCTTTACTTCTACCACGAAATTGCCTGCAGATTACATTTGGGATGACTGTTTTGTTCTGGAGAAAAAGAAGCCAGAAGAAAATATGAATATTTAGTTTTCATGCAGGGATTGTATAAATGAGTCCCTCTACGAACACAAATATACCTAATGCCCTTGTAAAAGTGAGCATCCACCAACTCAAACAAACAGCAACTAAATCTAATCAGAGCTTCATTGCTCATTCTGCAGACAGTAATACACAGCACAGCTAAGGTACTGTCAAATTGATCATTCTCATGATTCCCCAGTAATGCAGAGATGGACTTGTGCCTACAGCTAAGAGGGAAAATGGGAATCTGGTGATGTGATAATAAATAGACTTTTTGCTGTAAAGTGCAATTTATAGCTTCCTCAATAGCGTCAGCTATACCGCTGACATGCAAGACTCCATTTGTAGTGTGCTAGTACCAAAGGGAGTGTGGGGGTATTTCAGTTTTGGTACGTGGCTTACTACTCGCACTCAAACAAAAGTAGGAAAGTGGATTTATTCTGACTTTCGCCGTACAGCTGCAAAACTTGAGGTGTTTTGACAAACCCTCCACATCCCCTCTTCCTCAACATGGTGGCTTAAGCTTGTTCTGTCCCACAAAACAAGAACTGCACAGATTCTGCATGGGCAAACACGTCACTGCACATGCTCAGGGACATGCTTGATGCCCCATTAGAACATTTTTAGAACATTTTCATCAACCCATGCGAGTGCTTCACTCCATCCATTGACCCAAAGAATTTGTGCATTGTGAAAAATTTCAAATGCAGCTTTGTGGCAGTGTGACAGGCAATTAGGGGAGAATAATTTTTTCAGCATTCATGGCTTCAGGGGAGATAGTGAAGGGAAGAAACTTCCTATGAGACCTGGCATCAGAGATTGCTTGCTTTGTATTCTCCAGATGTTGTCCTCCTTTGCCATTAAGAGGGCTCGCTTTGCCATGCATGGCTAAAAGATTGTGCGTGGAGAATTTTCCACTTTTGTCAGCTATTGTTTTTGGTTCCAAATGTCAGACTACAAAAACCAAAATGTCAGTGACATGGCAGCTCACCTGACTCACAATGCATCACACTTCACAGGTTACTGTAATGTGTGAAGTACAGAAAAAAAAGTGATGTTTTCTTGCCATGAAAATTTCTCATTTGCTGTATTGCACAAACTAAGCGAATTAAAATCCACTGACCAATGTACCTTGAGCACATTCAAGCTTTCCTTGAATGTCAGGTTGCCATTAAGGGTACGGCTCTACACTGGTTCAGTTCTTATCTTAAGGATAGGACTTTCTCTGTGTTGGCTGGCCAACTTTCTTCAGTCACTGCTTGTGTTTCTTGTGGGGTCCCTCAAGGGGCCATCCTGGGACCAGTTGTATTTTTGCTTATATACACTTTCACTTGATAATATTATTAGAAGATGTGACATCTCCTTTCATTTCTATGCCAATGACTTACAGCTATATTTCCCACTAAAATCACAGGATTAATTACAGCCTCTATTGAACTGTTTTGAATAACCTCTTCCAGTTAAACAGTGACAATACTGAGGTTATCATCTTTGGTCCTTCCAGTAGCCTTTGCTGGAAAGGTACGTCATCTTACTGTACACCATGTTTTCAATCTATGTAAAAGATCGGGTTATATTTTTGACTCAGAGCTGTGCTTTCACAAATTGATTCTGTTAACTAATTAACTAATACATTTAAGAATTATCAGTGGACTCGAATCTTTTCTATGATCCGGAAATACTCATCCTTTCCTTTATTATTTGCATCTGGAATACTGTAATTCCCTGTATCTAGGTATCACCCTGTCTCTTTTAACACATTTGCAGATGGTGCAGCAAGATCACTCCACCCTGGCTTCCTGTCCAGTTTACAATTCGGTTTAAGATTTTAAGCTATTGTTTCTAAGGCTCTTAATGGGGAGGCCCCAGCTTATGTTACACATCTCATTCGCTCACATTCAGCTCCCAGGTCTCTCGCTCTGCTGGCAAAGCTCTCTTGCATGTCCCAAGGTCGCGCCTCAAACAAAAAGGCAACAGAGCTTTTGCAGTCACTGCTCCACGTTTGTGGAATCAGCTACCACTTGACATAATAAGAGCACTCAGGATCTCTGCTTTTAAGTCTAGGCTCAAAATCCAGCCTTATTCTCTGGCCTTTTCAGCCCATTTGTTGTTCCAGTCCATTTGCTATTATGTCTGTAACTGTTTGTCCCCTGCTGTCCTCTGGTTGTTGTTGTTGTTATTATTGTTGTTGTTGTTGTGTGCCTGCTTAATGGTGAACACCTCTTAATCTGTGTTTTGTGGTCGCTTATAATTTTTCCATTTATATCTGGCAGTATATGTATTTGTATATGTGTTTGTATGGTTAGATTGTAGCATTGTGGTCAGTGAAAGGTGTGTTTAAATGTGCTTTATAAATATTTTTTACTTACTTTACTTAATAAGTTCTAGGCAACACTGTAGGAGGAGTAGCGATTGTTGTGAACTGTGAACAGACCAATGGGCAACAAACGCCTTAACGTGCTATAAGATCATTGGTTCTTTGGCCAGACGAGTACCATTAACCAAAACTTGTTTTGTAGCAAAGACAAACCCAGATTGACTCTTGGGTCTGTAAATCATCTGATCCAAATCATCAGAACCAAAACTAAATACTGATATCACTGGGTGAAATTGACAAAACAAAGTGCTTACAGTAAAGGCAAAAAATAAAAATAAAATAAACAAATAAAAAAGTAAATATGCTTCTTCTACATGTACTTAGTCCACTGTTTTGCACAAGTCTGAATAGTAGGAATGGTTACATTTTAATCAATACCACTGTCTAGACCATCACTGTATGCATTTGCAACTTGATCGGCCCATTATCAGTCCCAGAGCATCCGTACAGCCCTTTTGCTAAAGTCATTAGCATCCAAGAGATGCAGATATGTGTCATTTGGCACTGATGCTGTGGTGCACCGGTTTATGGCAATGGTGAGATTGGTCTCATTTGTTCAGGACTCCTTGGCACTACATTTAAATATACTGAGGAAAATTTTGTGTCACCTTCCAATGTGAACATTTCTATTCAGCTCCAGCAACAATCTTTTCTTTAACCTGACCTACAGCATACAGCTCTGACATGTGACACTGCTTACAGCTGGAAAACAGAACTGTATCCAGATTAAAACATATTCAATACATTTACTACAATTTATTTTTACATGATGGAAACCTCATTTAGATCAACAGTGTAGATGTCCTTTATGTGCAGTATTTATGTTTACAGAGCTTGGACTGATTGTAGACTCCTGAGCCTGGAGAATGTGAAACCAAACAGATCACCGCCTCTATCCTCCCGTTTCTTCTCAGAGATCTCTCATGTCCAATTAGAAAGCTCTCACCACACAGTTTAACAGAACAACTGCACAGACAGAAACACACACATGGTATTTCTTTACTGTGTGAGAACTTGGAGGGTTTTTTGATGCTGGACTTCAATATGTTTTATCTGGACTGTTTAATGTGACTTCTACTTCATTCACTGTCAGAAGAACCTTCACAAAGAACTAATTTATCTGGCCAAGATCAGCGAGGCCTTTATTCTTCTGACAGTCATCCTGATGAAATCCCCATAAACTGGGTTCCACTATCTCCTAACCTGCTCTTCACCCTCATCCTCTCCTCTTTCATCTCAGCACCAGCACTTTAATCTACACTTAAAGGTTTCAACGATCCTCATTTTTCCCAGTCTTAATTTTGTGGATTGAAGATGCATTGACTCCTGACTTCAATGCTCTAGCTGCAGCTTTTTCTGTGTTTCAAATCAATGTGGTGCAGCCTGTGACAACAGGTTAAGAAGACAGCAGGCATTTTCCTGTATCCAGCATCTGTGTGATAGATAAACCGCTAAATGTGTGCGCTCTGGTTAGTCAAAAAAATACACAAAAAAAGCTTCCTGGAATCCTGCTAAACCTGAGCGAGAGTGAAATGATCCAGTTACGTGACTGTACAATGCACGTTTCCTCCCTTCACCATGGTGAAAGGGTTGTGCACATTTCTTCTACAGTAAGTGCACTGTACAGTAGAGACAGCCCATAATACTAAGTCTGCATGCACCCATATGGCACAGCAGCTGTCATACATGATAACTAGACTTAGACATTATTTTCAATGCAGAAGATTTCTCTAAATAGGGCACGGCTGTTTCCCTTTCTTGATTTTCATCACATTCTTTTGTCGACATCACCTGTAGCACCTATACATAAATCAATGAATAAGTGGTTTATGGTAATCCTTTGCCACACCTTTGTTATAACTTAAACACTAAAGACAGTTCACCAGTCAGATATACACACACAGTGTTGACCTTTCACAATAATATACTATCTTCTTCATGTCTACTACTTTCAATTAATTTTCAGTTCTATTCATTTTGATTTATACACAGTGTCAGATCATAACAAAAGTTATCTCAAGGCAAAATGAGGGTATTTTGGTGTGTGTTGTTTCAATTTAACACTCTACTTTTCAAAATGTATACAAAGAAATTTTAACTGCTTGGGAGGATGGAGAGAAGTATGTTAGATAAACAACAAAAAAATCAGATTGAAAGAAATTAAGAACCTCAAACAGCTGAAAAAAGGTGAAAATTTGTACAATTTAAAAAAAAAAAAATCTGGGAGATCCCGTTGCCCTGTCATGCTACGAGGGAATACGGCACATGCTAAAATGCAAACATGAACCAAAAGAACATTTAAAATTTTATTCTGTAAATATACAAATAAGTAATACAAATACAATACAAATAATAAAGTACACATAAATGCACTGATCTAAAGCAGGGGTCTTCAACTCCAGGCCTCGAGAGCCCCTGTCCTGCAGGTTTTAGATGTGTCCCTGATCCAACACACCTGAATCAAATGGAATTACCTCCTCAGTATGCAGTCAAGTTCTCCAGAGTCCTGCTAATGACATCTATATTTGACTCAGGTGTGTTGAAGCAGAGACGCATCTAAAACCTGCAGGACACCGGACCTCAAGGCCTGGAGTTGAAGACCCCTGGTCTAAAGCGTGGCTAGTGGGGAAGTAAAAAAAAAATCATAAATAATATGCGCATGAGCAAAAAACAAAACGAAACAAAAAAAATCAACAAACAAACAACTTTTTTGCTGAAGCAATTTTAAGTAAAAAGTAGCAATACTGCTGGAGCTGCATCGCCGCGTGCATGAACATGAAGTGTTTGTAAAAGCTTTAAGCATCTTTTCATTTTTATGTTATTTTAAATTAACTATTGGGCTGCACTAGAAGTTATCCCTGATGTTGCTTTTCTTTTATTTTCTGTTTTATCGCTGCTGCTTTAATTTGTTTGTTTGCTTTTTGTAATCGTCTGTTGTTTTAGTTTAATTCTTTTTTCGCTCCTCACGCCTGCCTGTTTATTCATACATCACTGTGAATTTTAATGTCTGTATAATTTTTTTTTTTTTTAGAACCGAGCACTTTAAGACGCTAGCTTTAGTAGGTGCTACACAATAAGCGTTATCATTAATATTATAAAAGCGTTACATTATTAAACAATTCTTCATTATTAGTAACAACTAAAGGGCAAGCTCTATAATCAGACATACCGGTGATCAAATTAAAAAGTTCCCTTTTCACAGAAATACAGATACAGAGAAAATGTAATCTGCCTGCCATGTAACAGCGGAGGGACGTAAAAAGAATGACAGATGCTAAATTAAAATCGTGCTTAATGAAACAGATGGGACGTGGATTTTACTACAAACTCAGTGGACAGGAAATGGAAACAGACGTCTCTTTTCTCTTTGCAAAAACACATCTGCTCATTATACAGTATTTAATACAGTGCTGAGGTGCATAATTCCAGCAGAGCTTGCAAATATTTGCTGTGCGCAGATTGATGACCCACTCCAGAAACAATAGTCATTACTAACATTAACACATCCCCTTGGGCCTGATTAGTCAGCAGCTACAAGTGCTAAAAGACATTTTAACCCATTTTGAAGGCAGTCCTTCTGCTGTGCAGACGTCCGGTGTGACGCGTAACTCAAAACGACATCTCGCAGAGCACGCTGCCACACGCAGAGGCCTACAGAGGCAGCAGTACATTTTTCTGTTAAAAATAAAAGCCCGGGATAAGACATCACACTCCAACCAAGTGGGACGTCACGTCTTCATCTTACCCACGATCAAATAAGTTTTGTGATCTTGTTTTGACATGTTGGAGCAGCCCTCTAGTTTACTCACTGGGGTTGAGTTGCTGCATTCCCATGAGGTAGGAGAAAGCGCCTGTCCAGTGCTCCGCCCCCCCCCCCCCCCCCCCCCTCGCCCCGCTGCTTTTTTTTTTTTTTACAGGCCATTCTTTGAGTTTTTTGTTCTCTCATCCATACAGCCTATTTCTTCACATTTACATCAGTCTCTTCTCTGAAGTTTGCTGCTCACTCATTCTCCGTCTCAGACCGCTGCCTCAGGGCCCCGAGGGTGGACCATTAACACAGAACAAGGGATTAAGGGACAGACCTTCCCAGCTGAAGATCCTGGACAACCTGGACAGCTCAGTGCACGGCCGCTGCGTGCATTAGGCTGACCTGGAAGTATGCATGACAAAAACAGATGCGCGGGCGAGGTGTGCGCATGACCAAATTAGAATGAGACCAACATAGCAGCTGGCCCCTTTTCAGACATACTATTAACTTACTTGTTCAGTAATGGTGTTTCTTGTGAATAAATTCTTCATTAAAGGGTGGAAATGCATCCTAAAGTTTGTGTTCCGTTAAATTAATCTGGTGGGTCACCCTGGCATAAGGGGATACAAAGCCATAAAAGGATGCCATTAGTCTGGGAGTGAGAGAAGTTTTGGTTTGCAGAGTCTTGGATAGAAAAATAGCCATTTTTTAAAAATAATATTTGTAAGTAAAATTGCACTATATTTAACACAGAAATGCTACAGATACCTTTTAAGGTAAATTATAGTACGCACACTCAAAAACACTTGCTGCCCCTGTATCTAGATGTCCTTGTTGGTTTCACCTTTAGGGTACAGCAGTTTGGCGAGAGGAAGAGTCACTGTGCACCCACAGGCGAATACACTCCCTGCCCCAATTTTTGGTTGTTTATTTTATTTCATCTACGTTCACGAATGGCTCACTTGTTACCACCCTTCATACTATCTATCTGTCC
This sequence comes from Archocentrus centrarchus, assembly GCF_007364275.1. Taxonomy (NCBI): domain Eukaryota; kingdom Metazoa; phylum Chordata; class Actinopteri; order Cichliformes; family Cichlidae; genus Archocentrus; species Archocentrus centrarchus. Next base: position 9,294,875 of record NC_044359.1, on the reverse strand, counting down.
AACAGAATATCTATCAAACAGTTGGATTCGGAGGGAAATTGTGTCATTCTGAGTTCAAAAGAGTGTGGCGAGAGGAAAGGGGAACCTGAACAATGCCTTTTTAGGCATGGGAAAGAGTGAAGTGTGCACATATTCACAGCGCCTGTGGCAATTCTCGGGATGCTATCAAACCTGAGTGCAGTTTCCACCAAGTGGACAAGATAACAGGCATGAGTATCCACTAAATGACTTCACCTACTGAGCCAATTTCCCTCCAGGCAGGATAAATCCATATGTTCATGTTATAATGAACATTAGAGTATAACAAATCATCTCTGAAGGGAAAAATAAGATGTGACCTTCCCATCTAAACTAAAAATATACACATTAAAATAATGTACTGACTGTACTACAGTTTAAGTGAGGTAGTAAGGCTTTTGTCTTGAGAGAAATGGTCAGTTTTGAGCTATTGTGTTTCCAAATCACTAGTGAAGAGAAACGTGCAAAATACAGATTTAGGTGTTTATTACATGTTTATTCTTATTACTGAATCTTTAATAACATATGACATAAGCTTCAATAATTGTCTTAATACAAGTAAAGTATGTTAATGGTGATATCTGCCCATAAATATTAGTTCTGGATACAAAAGTATGGAGTTTTATTATACACATCTTACTGTAATGATTGTAGCATATGCGTGTATGTCTGTTCCCTAACTCCTGGATGCAAACAGCAGCATTACACATACAATACATGTTCGTCTACATTGTTGTTTGTAAATACATTTTGATAAACAATTGCTGTGGCACTTTGGGGTCACTGGAATGTGTTGTCATGAATATCTGAACAAGTGTTCATCAAACACTGACGCCTGTAACTGATGACTTTGCCTTATTCAATGATATGTAGTTTGTAAAGAACAAGAAGAAGAACTAAACGTATTGATAATTAATTTCTATGATGTTTCTGTACAATGTGTTGACAGCCACATATACAGTGATATAATGAAGATAAAAAAGAATAACAATAAATTAACGTACATGTCTGTGTTTTAATGCACGAGCGAAGTGAAGAAGGGCCACAGGCCCGGCGCAAACTGCCCGTAGGCTGGGTTTTTACTAGTAACAAATATGATTCATAAGGATTTGAGTGTTATAAAAAAGAAGTGCCAACAATTACAGAGATGTTGATAATCCAGGTACTCTGGGCAGTTTATATAGTTTGATAGACTGATTAATTCCTCTAGGAGGAGTTAGGGAACACACATACATATGCTATGATCATTATAGTAAGAAGATGACTTTAAAGACAGTTTATTGAAGATGGTTTGATGCTTTGACCCAGAAATCTCCTCTTCCCCAGAACTTCCATACATCAAAACTTCCAGCTGTATTCCTGTGAATGTTTTTACAGCTCGGTTTGTTCACATATAACAAGGAGCCTGGTTTATTTTATTCCTAACACAAGGAGAACCTCTTTTGTTCCCTCTTTAAAAATAGTTTAATGTAGGGACAGAATTTTTTTTTTGTCACCTGATTTTGCCCAAAATTCTGATTCCTTTTATGAAAGGGCTCATTTAAAAACTTGTGATACAGAAAATAATTGACTGAATGTAAGAACTGGGCAAGTTTCATACAAGTTTTTTTTTTTTTACCCCATTTTTTTTTTTTTTTTTTACCCTTGTCACCTTTAGTTTTCCCCCTTAGAGCAATGTAGTATCATGTAAGAGAGGATTTCCAAGCTAAAAATATCCAGTGCACATTTCCCGTGCTACAATAACTGGAGCAAAGGTATTTCTGATCCTTTTGTAATATGAGTCGACATTCCCTTTGTTTGGTTTCATAATCCCATTGTTGAAAACACAATCCTGTTAGCTGGGGGTAGGCGGTAATCAAGGCGTTCAGCGCTGGGAGTCCCCCTTCTCATTTGAGGACACAGTAACAAAAGGCAGAAATAGTGGCGTAGCCTTGTATGTAACACACCGTAGTGGGCAAAATTTTCAGTGTGCTATTGATGATTCCATAAAGCCACGCTGTCTTCTTGTACAACGGGGGGAAGAGTGCACTATTGTAAAAATTATACGAAAAATAAAAGAAAACTGCTGAACTGTTAGTTGTATCTAAAGAGGCTGGTGGGGTTTAAAAAAAAAAAAAAAAAAAGTCTTAATGGATTATTTAACAGGACACATCCGCTCTGCATGGCTGCTCACCGGCTGTTACACAGCCTGCTTTTCTCCTGTGCTACTGCCAAGTGTCTCGGTGTGACAGCTGGCACACCTGATCTATCTGATTGGATTAGTGCAATCAGTGGGCAATGTGCTTAAAGCTAACCAAGGTGATGGTGGGACAAGTGCTGGTGATATTGTTAGTCAGGTATGAAAATAACTGGAAAAGCTCTGCAGCAATGCTTTTCTTCTCGTGGGGTCACGCACCAAGAGTGCTCAAGTCTCTCCTTTAAATGTCCGAGAGACTCTGCATGTTGACTTTTTTAAGAATCTGTGGTGTGTGACTCTATGTAGAGGCTGATAATATTTTATTTTTGTGAACATTATTTGGATTATTTTTTTTTACATTAAAGCACCCTGTGGAGTTCCTCAAGTGTTCGACTAAATCCAAGTAAAGTATCTGGATTTCAATAGAAAAACTGAAAGAAAATGTGGAAGAAAAAAAAAAAGTGCTGGACTTGACTTTCAGCAGCTTTTTTGCTGCTGCTTGAGTCATAGAGAGGGGATATCCTTATATGGTCATGTTAGGCACACAGCTCTGGCTTTGAGCAGAGAAACCCCACCCACTCACAGAAGTTCAAACCTTCTGTCTATGATTTGAGCCAATCAGAAGAAGGCTGGCTTGAAGGCAAATAAACTAAAACAGAGGCTGCTCCGAGGCCCAGTATATGATCAATAAGGATTTCTTTGGATATGTGAATCATGCAAAGCCACCTTAGCAGAGCCGGGGAATAAGGAGCTGGAACTATTATAGGAGACAATGGACTGGAACATCAGCCTGGAAAAGAAATCCTAATCTTTAGCTAGATCTCTCTCTTTGGGAAATCTGCAATGAAATCTTTTTGCACAAAACATTTTTTTTTTGTAAAGGAAAAACTGACTTTTGATTTTAGAGTTAAGAGGGATACATTCACTGAATGCTGTAAAGCAGTTTTTTTTTTTCAAATTAGAGTGAGCGCTGGAGTCTAATTACCCCGTGACTGCACCAAACACAGCTTTTACTTAAGTCTTTCTGGTTTTCCCTTTCTTTTAAAGGTTATTTTTATTTTTGGAAACATTTTAGTTTTCTTACGTCTGCTTTGTAGTGTAATGCCTGCATGGTTAAACAGAATTTGTATCATGTGATTTAACTTCTTTTTCCTTACATAAAAAAAATTCAATTAAGAAAGAAATGATCATAAGAGGTCCCATTCAGATATCCTTTTACCTTTCTGATAACACATAATCAACATTAAGTAGTACAGCTACACCTTAGTGTAGTTAGTGGTTCCTGTATTCTATATAACTTTCACTTCGATGAGCCCAGTAAACTTACCTGAATGCAGTGGGAGTTTAAAGAGGTCAGACATTATTCTGAAAAAGGACATCTGGACATTTGAAAGTGTTGGTCAGCTTTTGGTATTAATGAGAACCCACCAACGGCCACATGTGTCTGAGTTAAATCTACAACATTTTAGACACTTTTCAGCACTTTCTTTGTTGAGCCCCCCCCCCCCCCCCGGGTGTCACAGACTGGCAAGCTTGTGCTCATCACTGAATCCTTAAGGTGCCAATTCAGAGCTTTTTAAGTAATAAGCTTAAAATATTAATGTGATATCAAAGGTTTGCTCTCTTTTTTCTGAAGAAAAGTGTCTAATTGAATTCCCTTAAACTTAAAGTTAAAAGTACGCAGACTTCTCGTTTAACTCCAGGTGAAAAGGCAGGTTAGAAAACATACAACAAACCACAGCTCAATCATAAATGCCATCCAAATCTGTAATTGTTTTGCTCCACACATCTCCTCACTACCAAGAGAGTGTAATAAGGTGGAATGACCTACTTTAACCAACACCTACAGCATGGCTGGTCTCTCACACACAGGAGCAAAGCCAGAAACTGTACGGCAGAGACAGTGACACCGGCTTAATATAGCTTCTTCATGTGGTGAGCCGCATTGCACTCAGGCCAGGTGTAAGTGTGGCTACTTCAACTCATCCATGTCCTCATGAATGTGACATTTCACTAATAACCAAACTCGGCCATCTGAACATGTGAGGTTGACCTTTAACCTTGGGGAATGAGTGGACCTAATGAGTCAATCAGACTAAAGCCAGTAATATTTTCCAGTGCAGTGTTTTTTTTATGCGACTGAGTCACCTGTAGAGTCCATGGAGTTAGTAAACAGAGTCTTTTTAAGCTGAAGTCTGTTTAGTCTGTGACGGGTTTATTCTGCAGCCGTTGTTCTACTCTCGTGCCAGTGGTTTGGTATGCCAGCCATGCTACGGTGATGGCTTCTGGTTTGTTTTTCTCCATTTCTACAATCTTACTCTTGAGCTATTAAAGCTCGTGGCTTATGTGCATTCAGTAGTGATTCAATAAAATGTCAGAGGGTGATTTAGGACAGCTGCTCTGTGGTATTATTACTCTTTACAGAGAACCAGGCAGTAGGTGTTCCTGCTAAATGATGAAGCGATATATGTGCATGCTATGTAACATACAAACTGTCTTACAAAGCGTATGCTGCAGGAGGATGCGGGTGATGGCACTTTAACGGGCGCTGTGATTTGTTATACATTATAATGCATGAGCACATCTCCCTGGATGGAGCAAAAACAAAAGCAGTGTCATCAACAACACACAGCAGAAATCTGCGTGCCTATGCCAGAAAAAAACAACAAAGAAAAACACTGATCTGTGAGTCCCGCACGGCACCTGATGCCCATTCAGACCTACATAAAAAACAGGAGGCATGAAGACAGTGAGGCACAATATGTCATATTTTTTTTGTTGCCCAGAACTCAAAAGGAGAATTACTTGGCCACAAGGGGTCACAGTGGCTGATCAGTGACTTTATAAGATCCTGAAATGCATGGCCTTCAATACCAACAACATCCTGCTTGTTTATTTCTGGAAGAAAATTTCCACATAGCTCCTAAAAATGTCAAGTTTAAAATTCCAAGAAACTAAGTAAATACTAAAGGCAACAACTGGGCACTCCTCGTTTTGAAGCAAAGAAATCAAGTGCAAATGCAGGCCTAGTTTGTGTTGATGTGTTGCCTTATGCAGACATTTCTGCACTGGTTAGCTTATTCTTTTATGCCATTTAATTAGCTGTGTCAATCACAAGCCACTGCAAACCAGCAAGGGACTTGCTGCTTTCAAGCTTGCAGACAAATTTAAAAATGTCTTAATTGGCTCTCCTTTAATCTTAGCAAATCATTTTCAGGTATAAAATATATGGACACACCCTCCATTGTCTCCACTTGGTCCCTAATTGCAGAAGCAGCAGCTTTCGGTGCTTTAAATAATAAAGGAGGCCTGAAATTTGTTCTGAAATTTTAATTGTGGTCTGGTCTGGGTGCATTAGGGAGTAGGGATGGAGCAGTAGGCGGGATTGGACATTAGTGCTTACCAACGGTCTTAGGCTTTATTATAAAGCAAAGGTGGGGGGAGATGAACTAAAACAACAGGAGTGAGGAAACAAAGAAACTCTGAGAAGGTCTCTACTTACTATCTTCCCAGGAGAGCTATGTCCCATTGGCAAACTCCTCCCACCAAAACCATTACTGTCTACCATGATATTGATCTCAGGATACATCCACCACCCATTAACAAAAAAGTTCTGCAATCAAGTGCAATTATGCCACATTTATGGCCACATGATTGGTGCCTGGTGCCCCAGAGATGCTTATCTCTTATAATAATTCAAAAGTAATGAGACAGCTAAATAGATGTGTTTGACCAGGAGGCAATGATCTTTATTACTGAATGACTTGAACACTGAACCAGGCCTGATATGTTGATATACCATTCTGGAACTGTAGTAAAAAAATAATCATTACAGGTTACAGTTAAATTAAAGACATTACTATTCACTGGTTAGAAACAATTAAAAGTTCGGAATCATGATTTTTTTAAGATAACGTCCAACTTCTAAAGTGCTTCTGCTCAACTGACATGAGAGGACATTGAAAGGGGAAAAAAAGGGAATAAAATAAATGTTAAAAAAATCATTCTGCTCCTGCCATCTGTATTTTCTGTACAGTACTGTATGTTAATTGCTTCTGTCATTCAGCACATCTCGTGGTGGAAACTGGATCGCCTGATGACAGGTTCCGTTGAGGGCCCGGTGCTTCGTTAACATTTGCACAAATGCAAGTCGACAGCTTTAACCGGCGTCTTTGTCCATCCAGAGTCACTCCCTGTTATGCTGTTAGAGTACTTAACCTCCACATGCACCCTCTTCACTTAGAAACCACAATAATCTCAGCTGGAGTTTGTGAAACAAACTCAACAATTAATACTATTGTATACAGCATATCAAAAATGACCTACATGTTCATTAAACTGCGTCCTCGGAGGCCCACTCATCTGCAATGCAAACAAAACCCATTGTTGTTGTGTAAGCAGCTTATGAAAGGGAGGGGTATTATATACCCATATGCCGCACACACACGCGAACACACACAATTTAGTCATTATGGGTCTGCAATTTTAGTTGTACATGGACTCATAGAAAGAAGTGTTTCCCAACTTAATTATCTGGCACACTGTTAAAAAAAATTGAGTAGAATTACAGAACTGATTACACAGCAAATGCTGATCATCCTAATAAAGAAATACATATTTTATATAGGTCCAAATAAAAAATGCAGGGCTTTAAGGAGAGCAGAGTGCAGGGATTGCTTGGTCTGTAACATTCACATGAACGCTGCATTGTAATGACATGATCAGTGCTATTGAAGTCACCTGTTTGCAGTATTGTTATACCATTTATTTTATATTATCAGAAATATGCCAGTGCTATCAAATATCTTTTTTTGTAACAATTGTTGCTTACAGCAGGGAAAGCTACACAATCTGACATACACAAAAGCTAGTTGATCAGGTCTGTAATTCTTGACTGACCTCCACAGGTTAAAAGCTAAATGACTGGTGATAACATCACATGTGCTGACGGGCTCCAAGCTGGAGAATCATGACTAATTAAATTCCAGAAATACCAAAACTATTACAAATGATTGATAAAAGTAAAAAAAAAAAAAAAAAAAAAAAAAAAAACTTTTTTAAAGTGTTTTTTATTTTGTATTGTTTACTGGAAGTACAAGTGGGATTGAAAGCAGGATTGAAAACATTGTGAATGAAGCCCTTCTGCCTGTAATGACTGTAGACGTGTTATTTTCATTTTCAGTGTTCGTGTCTATTTCCATTTAGATCTGTCTCACATTGACTAGAGCACAATTTCAAGATAGTTTATGACAAGTGGTATACTGGTGCTGTGCAGTGCAGAAAGACTTACATATTCATTATACTTTTGTTGTACTGTAGACACAGGGTCCAGGTGTGTACTCCCGAGGACACAAGGTAGCTTGGCATGATTATATATGATCATTATTTATCTTATACTGGGCCTTGCCGCAGCCTCTTAGTTCATCTACTTTTCACCTTTCTTCTCATTTCCCTTCACAAACAGAAAGTTTGCATAGCAGGTAGTTGGTGCTTATGTGATCACAGAAAGAGCTTTGTTCATGAGATAACCAGATTAAGGATATCTGCTCTCACTGACATCATACAGATCCAGGAAAAGAAAAGGAAACTCTTTAAAATTTCATGTTTGGAGCAGTCTGAAGTGTGAGCTTTTGGCCCAAAGAGATTCCGTGCAGATATTTGAAAGTTTGGTCATGTTTATTATAAGCATAGTACACTTTTCTTGACAGAGATCTTGGATATCGTTCCTAGAATATGCTGGAGCCACTCCCCTAGTTTGGATGTCTCAAGTGTTCCCACAACGACCACTGTTGCCTTCACCTTCCACATCCTCTCTAGCTCTTCTCTCAGACCTTGGTATTTCTTGAGCATGGTCTCTGCAGAAAAAAAAAAACCCTCATAAGTATTTAAATCTCCTTCTGGGGATCCTTGGGGACTAGGACTGTCCAGCATTCGGTCAGCCATTCTGGGTGTGTCTTATCCATTAGCGGCTGGTTCGTTTGAGCTGCCAGGCGCTCATGGAGTGCAGTTAGCTTCTCTAGCCAGTAGGTGTGAATTATGTCAGGGCCTGGTGCTGTCCAACTCTTCATATCTGTCTGCCACTGCGATGGTGAGGTTGCTGTTCCCTATTCTCATTCCTTGTACACTTATGCTGTATCCTTGTTCCAGTAGCCACTTACTGTCAGTAAGTCCTGGTTCCTCAGTTAATCCAGGCAACATCCAACATTCAGCTATATATTTCTCACTTATATTCTGAGGTAGGTATTCCAAAGACAGTAGTGTGTATATATAATTTCTTTATGTTGTTTATCTATACATAAGAGTGTTTATTATATTATTTAAATAATCACACCTGTTATATGTTCTATATTGAGAGATTTAAATACATAAGAGGGGTTTTTTTTTTGGGCAGAGACCATGCTCTAATCTCATCACAAAATTGCATTCAGGTGTAAATGGAGAAAATCCATCACTTCATATGTGACGTTACAAGTATTTAGGGCTGATGATATGGGGGATTGACTGGGAGCAATCAATGGTACAGAAGATGAGAAGCAATAACGGCATGTCTGCATGATGAGGTTAACCCTAGTGCCCTGTCTCAAGCCATAAAATAAAAATAGGGGTCCAGAGCACATACCTCCCCATACCATTACCCTCAAATCGTTCAGTTCATATCTTGATAACTCTGGAAATCTTTGTGAAATGATTGAGGAGCAATTACACAAGAGTTCAGATGAGAACCCCTTTACTGAAGCGCTCTGTGTGACCACATGCAGTTCCACTCAAATATTTCACTTTACAGAAGCCATGCTTTTTAAATGTGGACCTGGACACTATACACTACACAGGCATGTGGAAATCACACATTTGATTGACATACAGAAGCAAGCCTCGGGATTATCAGTATGACCCAGCAGCAGCTGTATCAAGTGGTCTTGATGCCCTAAATAACCCAGTTAATCAGGATCCAATTGTAAAGGGTATTTATGTATTTATGAATAGAGAGGAAGTGTGTGGGTCATTAGTGAAGAATTGTAAAACAAAAATGGATCAAAACTGTGTAGTTGAAAACAAGTCCACTAGACTCAAAGCCATTTCGACTTGTTTTGTATTCTAGAAAGGGACAGTTTTAACAATAGAGCTTGCTTTTTGAACATGCCAATAACTTTAATAATAATTTTGTTTTGGGTAAAGAATAGTCCAGATGTTACACAATAAAACATTTAGACTTGTACGCAAATATTTCCACTAGAAATAATTACATACTTACTGAAAGACAAACAACACGAGCTGAAAAAGTCCTTTTTGAAGATTTGGATCTGTTTGGTTTGTTTCAGTTTATATTGAGAGAAATATTTTGTTTGCACTTCTTGCGTTTTGTTTATCTGCCATTTCTCTTTTATTATTTAATGGCAGTAGGGAAAAAAAAAAACAAAGTGTAGCGTTCACCTTCCTGCCAGTCAGATTTCAGTTTAATGAAAGATAAGATACTGAGCTTTAACAAATGAAATAATCTAATAACAGCAGAACAGTTAATATGGGGGGGGGGGGTCAGTTTTAATGAAAATTGTTGTTCTTGTGGTGTAGCATTGACTATTATAATTTTAATATTTACATTACCATGTCTATATGCTTATTTAGTTGCATATTTAATATGCTCCTATTTCTGCTAAAGGTTAGAAATAGTTTAAATACCATATAAAATTCTGCATTAATAACAGCAACAGTTAGATTACATACATCAGATATCTTTATCAGCCCTCTCACTGACAAGAAACACTGTAAATGACTGGCTTTGATCTGCAGCTGAGCATTCCCTGCTGTGGAGCAATTCAAGACATGACAAATCTTACCTGACAGCGATAAAGGTGCCACATCTGGTGGCCCAATCAATGTGATCCAACTGGGAATCAAATGCTCAGAATCTAAGAATAAGGTTTGTGTGTGGTGAGGGGGAAAAAAAAGTATGTTTTTCAAAAGTATTTTGATAGATTTTCTGAGATCTTCTGTCCCTACATGATTAAAATGTATTTATTTTTGGGGTGGGCACCATTTCTTGATACAGCTACCTCAGCACAGTGAAGCCCTGTAAGTTCAAGGGGAATATTTGAGGCATAATTTCTAGACCTGGTCTTCAAAATGAATATCAGTAAACAGCATTCAGAACTGCCTTCAGGGCAGCTCAAATAAACACTGTTGAAGCAAAGTGAAACAGCCTTTTGAACACAGATCTGGGACAAGAGGAATATAGAAGAGCCTCATTCGCACAGAAATTAAGAATCACCTAATTATTGATAATCAATGCTAACTTCAACCCTTGCAGGCTCCTGAAATTCAGTTTTCTCACTGCAGCTAATAACATGCTCACTGGACCTTAACCAGCACGGTGCAGAATGAAGTATCACCAAAAACGAGGCAGGAAAGAATGACAGGAGCGCCTCGGGTGCATGTGTACTGCTGTGAATCAGCAGAATTGAGAAAATAGTCTCAATACTCGCCTCTTTTTGGGCTTATGTTAAGTGATCAATGGGCTCTGGCTGCTTTTACTAATTATAATCTAGAGTATGGACTATTATCTGCATGGAACATAACATTTAAAACAATTTGAAGCAGTAGAACAACTAAACTCACACTGTTTTACTCTATTAACAGTGAAGCAAGTCATTACTCAGCTGTTTTCGCTTTGTTGTATACACAGCATAAGTGCATAACAGAACAGCAGATACAGCACTTTAGCACAAAGTTGAAGGTCAGGTCATATCGGAGGAACCATTTACAAAGCAGAGTCAGAAGTGATATTGGAGATTTTAATATATATACTAGCATGGATCACAGTGGAAAACACTGGCTGACTGCAATGCAGCTCAGATGTCTTTGTCATAACCTCAAGTGATGTCTGGTTCATTGGTCTGAGATTTCTGAGCGACAAAAAGGACGCAAAAAAAAAAAAAAAAAAACATAAAAGTCCAACAATATCTTCCTCTTATCTGTGTTTATGTACATTTAAAGAAGCAGAGGCTCCTGGAAGCAATTAATCGCATGCTGCTTCTTAATAAATGTTAACACAACTTGTTTAGCCGGCGCTCTGTAAGATGTACTTTTGAATTAATATTTTAAGTCTTTACACTTGACTAGGAGATTCACTGGGATAATTACAAAATATGCAACACGGGAATCACTACAGATCAGTTGATTTAAACAAGTACTACTGCACAGATAAATGACCAGCTAAAATTTCCTACAATGTGATTATGCAGTATAAAAAAGCCAGTATTTTTTTTTTTTTGTTATTGTTTTATGTTTGAACTCTTATACACAAGGTTATCAGCTTGTGACCACTTTTCCATCAGATTTTTACCACAGAAACTATGTGAAGGTTAGAGGGTGGGAGGATAATACCTCCCCCCCCCCTCTACAGTAAAGCCAGACATGTACAGTTGGTCCACTGACCCAGATCGTGACCCCATTTGCCAAGTTGGTAGACTGCAGTTTGCCCCCACTTACACCAACGACTGTATTGTGTATATTAGCGTGAAAGACGTATCAGTTTACTCAACTTCACCAGAAAAAGCAATCCTGTTAGTGGTCCCTCAAGCTCTGAGCACTTGCAGAGTAAGGATTTCACAGCTCTTTGATTACTCTGGAAAATATCTCTACAAAATCGATAGAATGAATGCCTGGCTGGTGGTTGGACCCCCGTATCTATTACCATACCATCAGTCTCCAGGTAAAATCTGATGCCTGCTGTGGGCTCTGATAAAGACTGCCAGCAGGTTTTAGTTTCCTGTCTTTTCATCAAAGGCTGCTGGAAGGTATTTACAGCACCATCCCTCAAGTCTAACAACCTGCACATGCAAAAACAAGCCGGCACAACTGCGTGAACAAAGATAATAACTGTGTGTGTTTTCTGCACAGTAATGAATATATTTCTGAGCTCACCATTTTTTACTTTGCAGCAATCTACTGTAAGGAATTCTTCAAAAGGGTGACATATTGTGCTGTAAAAGTTTAGGAGTGAAAGCCCAAAATTTAAGAGTCAAACCTTCGCTGGTTGACACACAATATCAGAAAGATGGATGGGGAAAAGTTCCTGTAATAGACTAGCCCTGCCTTAGGGGAAGGACTGGTAAACCTTGGCTGCATCACACCACAGAAACGCAAGACGAGCCGCCGGCCTCCCAGGTGACGGCTCCAACAAGGCTTACACGGCCATCATTATGATATCAAATTCAAAGGCTGCTGTTCTCTCTGTTTGGTGAGCTGTTGACTTTACTTGAGTTCGTACTTTATTTTATGACAATGTATGGTCAAACTGTTTCCCTTGAAAGTGAGTGGTTATGACTACAATGTTTTCAAATGCATCCTTCAGTTACAGCCAAATGCACACTCACCAGCCACTTGATTAGGCATCCCATTCAATTGTTTGTTAACACAGTATCTAACCAGCCATTCACATATCAGCAACCCTGGGCAGATTTAGGCATGCAGACATGGTCAAGATGGCCTGCAGAAGTTCAGAGAATCATCAGAATGGGGAAGAAAGGTGATGTAAGTGACTTTGAATGTGGCATGGTTATTGTTGTCAGACAGGCTGGTCTTAGAATTTCTGAAACTGCTGATCTACTGGGATTTTCACACAACCACCTCGAGGGTTTACAGAGGATGGTCCAAAAAAGAGAAAATGTCCAGTGAGCAACAGGTCACTGGACAAAAAGGCTTTTTGGATGCCACAGCAACTCAAATAACTACTTGGTACAACATGGTATGCAGAAGAGCATCTAAGGTACCAATTCTGTCGGTAAAGAACAGGATACTTAAGCTATTATTTGCACGGGCTGACCAAAATTGGACAATAGAAGACTGGAAAAACATTGTGGTGTGATGAGTATCACTTTGTTCCGCAACATTCAGATGGTAGGGTCCAAATTTGGCACAAACAACATGAAAGCACGGATCTCCTGACTTGTACCAAGGGTTTCTTGAATGTGACTATAAGTTCACTGGACTAAAAATGGCCTCCACAGTCACCAAATCTCAATCCAATAGAGCAACTCTGGGATGTGGTCGAAAGGAAGATTTGCATCATGGACGTGTAGCTGCCAAATCTGTGTGATGCTCCATCCATCCATTTTCTTCTGCTTATCCTTTCATAGGGTGAGAGGCAGGGTACACCCTGGTCAGGTCACCAGCCTGTCACACAGAGACAGACAACCATTCACACTCACATTCATACCTATGAGCAATAATAGTCAATAGAATCACCAATTAGCCTAACCCCACCAACTGCAAGTGTTTGGACTGTGGGAGGAAACTGGGGTACCTGGAGAAAACCCACTCAAGCACAGTAAGAACATGCAAACTTCACACAGAAGGGCAAAGGTGGAATCGAACCCAGGCCCTTCTTGCTGTGAAGGGCTAACCACCACACTACCGTGCTGCCCCTGTGTGATGTTATCATGTCAATATGGATGCAAATCTCTGTGGAATGTTTCAATCACCTTGTTGAATCTGTAACAAACAATTAAAGCAGTTCTGAAGACTAAAAGGGGGCCCGACTCAGTATTAGCAATATGCAAATAATGAGTTAGTGTATATTTATTGTTTTTTAGGAAGTGGGTAATTCTACAACAACAAACTGCAAACAGCTGTGGTGTTCAATATACCTAGTGAGGCTCTGTATAATGTTAATGCATCTGTTGATCAGTATACAGCTGCAGGATTATATGATGCCATGTTTTAAAGAAAAAAAAACAGATGTTTGGTATTCTGAAAGTGTCCTCATCAAAGTGAAGTCTAATTGGTGTTTTAAATGTGACAGAGTGCAAACAAATTCTGCAGTTTTTGTAAATGCACCCTCACAATACCAATGTAGCCTCTCCCAAACATCCCTGGATGTGCTTTGATTCATTTGATTATCAATTTGGTCAATGTAGGGTGGCTGAAGAATGGAGGGACTCTGGACTTAAACTTCAAGATGAGATCATATACTCATTAGATATTTCCACTCTAAAAATAACATTAAATGATGTCTGTCTCATCAAAGTCAAGTTAAGATGAAGTATGACATCCTTTTCTGGGCCAAGCACATACTGTACACAGCACAACTTCCCTCCAACACTCTGCACGTTTCCTGTCACTTCACATCACCAAACTGTTGAATAACTGTACTCAATAGTTGGATGAGTGAATACTGTAATGAGTGAAGATGTAGGAGACAGACTGATGTAACATGTAGTGTGCATCTCCAAGAGAACCAACAAAAATTCATCCCCAAACTTTTTGAAGGCAGAGATCTTAAATGGGGTTAGTTTTAAGCAGGATTGACCTCGGCGTGTTTCCCACAGCACCAGATGCATTCATCAGGAGCCAGCCAGCTCTTCCTCCAGTCACACCTAATGATGCTCAAGTTTACAGTGGTATGTTTCTCTGCAAAGCCAAAGAAATACATAAACAGATACAAACACCAGCTTAAAACACTCCAGTTTCCACAACTTTTTTGGCTAGCTTTTTCTCACAAGACCCTTTTTAGTCCAAATCAAATATTGTCCCAGTACAAGCACATTGTCAAGATTAATTCTCACTGAACATGATCTCGCGAGAATCCCGATGCCTCGCAAGGTAAGATAAGACACAGATGCATATTAGATGCATCTTCCAATTGAAGCTAAAGTATGTTCTTATCCTTGTGTGCATGTGTGAAATCCTGCAAGTCCTGTTTTTATACGGATATTTAAGTTGATTGATACCACTGCTATCTGCAATTGCAACTTTGCTTTATTCATATGCAAAGGAGATCTTTTCTTATCTTAACTTTCGACTGACAGGGAGATAATTCATAGCAGAGGATATATTCAGTTGCATAGCAACCTGCAATTATGCATGCTGTCTGGAGAGAAGATACTCACTCACTGTGTCCTTCTCCATTTCCTCCTAACTACACTAGAGTAGATCCTTTTTCTCAAGGAGTGGACATGATAAACACATCAATTAGCCATGTCAAGGACAGATTTATGGCAGTCAGTCATATGACTGATAACAAATTTAACTGCTAAATTAATCAAATTCTAATCCTATGTATAAAGTGCTCAAAAGTCTAACACTTCACAAGGCCCGACAGTGGCGACATCAGAAGCAGCAGGAGGTGGGGTGAGTGAAAATGGCTGCAGTAGTGCTCAGAAGGGAAGCAAATTAGGCATTCAGCAGGGTGGTGTGTTGCATCTTGGGGCCAGCATGAAAATAGCAACCCAAGCTGCAAAGCATCACTTCAGGGTCACCAGATCTGTAGTATTTGGGATGTTTTATTGCACCTGCTGGTACCCCTGTAAAGCTTGAAAAATATGAGCCACGATGAAAACCAGCGTACTAACTCTGCTGATGGTATAAGAGGATCTTCACCTTTGCTGCAGTGGTTTTAGAAAGTTATAGAGGGAAAAAAAGACAGTAAGAAGAAAGTGCCAAAGAGCATTATTTGCCAAGACAGCCCTCACTGATGACTGAGAAAAGCAGGTCCAGAGCAAATCACTGAACACCACAGTACATAGTCACCTGAAGTGAGCCAGTACCTTCTGGCTTATTCAGGAAACCTCAAGCTAAATCAAATACATTGAACTTCTTATTTCTGCCACACACCATGTTCCAGCCGGACTGTCACGGACAGCGACTCCCCTCCTGCCTGCCTCTGCAAAGTCCTTTTGCTGATCACTTCTTGCAATGCCTTAAACACATGTCAGTTTTATTGTTTATTCTATGCTTCTACGTTAGCACGACAGCAAATCAGGGGTGCTATTACATTACAGATATACATTATAGATATATAAATTTGTCTAATCCAATCAAGGTATTTGATTGTGAAAACTATCTTTAGAAAACACAATATTAATATTCCAGATTTAGTGATTTTGCACCACCAGGAATCATGTGGATTACATACAGAGAAACAAATGGACAGTTTAACAAACTCTATGAAATATATTTTTTTCTTCGCCCCCCTTTTTGCATCAGTCAGGTAGTCAGATAATCAGGAAACATGAGACGGGCCAGTGAGACAAATGGTAATATCTCTTGTGTCAGACTGTGCTGTGACAAGTACTCTATCCAGCGTGAGTGCTGTTTTACTGCAATACTCCTTCCTCAAAAACATGAAATCTATGAATATTTTTGAATATGTTGCAAAAATGTGGAACAAAAACACAGCACAAATGCAACTTTTAATGGTATAGTTCTTGTATTTGCTGCAGAAGCGTGAGGCATTTGCATAGCACATGTGGCTAAAAGCCTGCTTTCTTTGTGTCTACACAGGATGGTTAAAAACGTGGGAATTATACCCATCAGACAATAGGCCTCAACTATTTTGCCAACCCTGAAAAAGCAACAGAGGTAACGCAATAAGCAAGAATGCTTTGCACTGAACAACACTTAAATTCATCCATTAGCTATGCACGTTTATCCTGGATGGGTTTGAGAGACAATGCAATCCACTATAATTTGAATCCTTCTACATTATATTGGTTTATATTCCCTTCATGACAGAGCAAAGTTGTGCAGGCATAACACACCTGCATTAGAGTTTGAAAAGCAATCATTAATTACCTTTCTGTAATGAAGAGTTGGATTGAACTTGGACAGTTTATCTTCATCTACAGCGTGAATATTATACTCCAGTCAAAATACTATTTTTAACAAGCAGTAAAGGGTTATTCCACCTGCAATATATCAGGATAATAGATGCATAGTTGCTGTTTTCTTTTGCTAAGTGTTCTGTTCTTGTTGCTTACTGATGGACACCGACATACAAGTAATTAAAATTCTTGGCTAATGTTTATTTTTTTTAATCATGCTACTCTGCAGTTCAAAGTGCCACATGCTGGGATGCCATTGCAATGGTTTAACAGTGTAATGAGGCATATTTGATAGCTGGCATACACAGAGCTAGCAAACAAATGATCAGTAATGGATCTGTGGCTGATTCACAGAAAGCAAGACAAATGATAAGCCTCTTCTCAGTGATGGGATTCATTGTAGTTGTTTAATAACTTTTTCAGAAGATGTATTTTCATTCTTGGGAAGGAAAACAGGCATTCACTCAGAAATTACTTTAGGTATCCAGCACAAAGCTTTTTTTAAGCTATCAGCTGAAACTTTAATGAATAAAATAGCTAATTCACTAACTTTACACCATGTGATAAATTGTTATATATAGTAACCTATCCATTTAAACTGTATTAACACAATTGATAATCACTTTTAGTGAAAGGTGGGTGCCATTAAGTGGCACCTGGTCAGGGTGGCACTCCAGTCAAAGTCCAGATCTCAACCCCACTGAAATGCTGTGGCGGGATCTGCAAACCTCAATGAACTGAAGCAACACTGTAAAGAAGAGTGGGCAAAAATTTGTTCCCAACAACGTGAGAGACTGATTATGTCATACAGAATATAATTGTTTCAAGTTACTGCTGCTGAAGGCAGTTCTACAAGCTGTACTTAGCTGTTCACAGGTTGTTCACATGGTTGCAACAAGCCACTCTGTTACTTCAGTGAAGAGTGACCAGATTAACACAGTGCCAGTACTGTATTATCATTCTTGAAGAAGAAGAATGACATATTATCTAAAC
Organism: Archocentrus centrarchus; assembly: GCF_007364275.1. Lineage (NCBI taxonomy): Eukaryota > Metazoa > Chordata > Actinopteri > Cichliformes > Cichlidae > Archocentrus > Archocentrus centrarchus. The sequence continues at coordinate 9,277,088 of NC_044359.1, read as the reverse complement.
TAAGTAAACTTAAATATTAATACATACATAACGCATTGTGAAGGTGAAACTGTCAAATTGCTGTTGGATCTACATTCCCATCCTTACAGCGTGCTGCTGGTAAGTACCAAAAAAAATAAGACAGTTGATACATGCAGCAGAAATTAGGCAAGTGTTGGAATTCTGTTGAAAAGATTGTGACAAATGCAAAAGCATATCCTACTGGGATGAGACCCTTAGGCAGACTTGGGTCTTCTGGCTGGCTTAGGAATGCTTTAGTATCCTCCTGGAAGAGCTGAAGGCGGTGGCTGTGGAGAGCTGCTTTTCTGATTAGACTGCTGCCCAACACAACCAGATAAGCGGTAGAAAATGGATGGATGAATAATGGGTCACTCCTATATGAAGCATCGTTATAACAGGACTGCTTAAACTGATAAAAGGCATTAGATTAGCAGATTCAATCAACAGATAACTTGAATTTGCTCATGTGTCTGTCAAAGCACACCTTAATGTGCATGAATAATCCCATGCCTTTCAGTCTACTTAGCATAACTACCTCATGCACTGGTCCAGTGCGCAGCTAAACTACACTACAGCTGCAATTTCACACTAAGTCTGGTTTCTTTCAAGATGTGGTTAACCAGGGGAAGATGCAGGCACCTTTAAGCTGCACTTCAGAGGATCTCATATGATCTTCAGAAAAATTAGTAAGACTTGAGTACTTTAACCAGACTGCCACTCTCCAGAAATTAATGCGATATGAGTTTTCATGATTTTCCTCATTAGTTTCTGTTTGCACAGGGACCTGGAGGCACCGCTTCCTTACTGTGGATATCTTCCATCTAGTTTTAATGAGGTTCATATGGGAGTTGTTCACTGCTCACAGTCAAGCTCTGAGGTCAGGGGTTGTCATTTTCACTTACTGAGGGTATTGTAAAGCTCATACTATACAAATTGACAAGAGAATTACAGTCTTGCCCATCATGGCATCACCTTACCTAAGTCAATTACCTCTGTTCTATTCAAACTCACACATGGGAAATATGTAGAATCTGTAAATGACACTGACATGAGGAAATCAGTGGGTGGGAGGTTGTCATTAAAAAGATTAATAAATGATTTTAAAACGACTTCAACTTTGAGCTTTTTGATGTATATCTTCATATTTGTTCTATTATAAATGCAAAGACTCTGACCATCTGCTTAGTCCAACACAGGCAAACAACAGAAGCTTTTTTCCAAGCACTGGATGGAAGGAAATAAAGATTTACTTAGTTTCAGTGGTCTGCTTTTGCTTTGGCTTGGTCGATGAGACTATACGGGGGGGGGGTCTGCAGAAGATCCATGTTTAAAACGTTTTCTGCATTTGTCACAATCATCTTTTTAACACTATTGTTAGACTTGCCTAATTGTGGTATGGCCTGTGTTTTTATATTTCTCTCTTGGGTAGTGATATCAATAGTAATATTTTGCCAACCTCTCCACCCAGCTCAAATGCCACTCAACGCCCACCAGAAGATTATTATCATTATTATTATTACAGGCATGATGCACCTACCTACTACTCAAACAAAGTGTTATGAAGAGGACTGAAATGATCTACTGGTCCCTCCTCTTCATTCAACGTTCAGATCACTATATACAGTTGCTCCATTATTTCAGATAAGTCCTGGGAGAGCACTGCCTTTTTATTAGCCACACGCCTCACTTATATCTCTCTTCTTCCTATATTAACTTAGTAACTATGCCAACCAGCTTGAATTTGGTCATTTGTGCATCTGGATGAGGTTTAATTGTGAAGACATTTTGCTTTGATTTGCCAGTGTGTGAACCTGGTGCTAAAATCTACAATTCATCCAAGCAAAGCACTCGATGTAACCCGAACATTAACCCTTTCATTAAGAGCTGGATACGATCCAGCCATGCTCTCCACTGCCAACATGATGAAGGTTTCTCCCTGTATGCTCTTGCATAGCAGCCTGTAAAGCTGAGATGAGATTGCTTGTTTGTGTATTTCTTTTATTTTATGCAAATTCATTCATCATCTAAAGATCAAAATTTCCTAGACTTTCTTACATCATTATACAGACAGTTCAGGTTAAGCTGTCTCGCAGAACGATTAATCCTCAAATCATTTCATTATGTTCCATTTGAGGGGCTTCAGCATCTCAGACTGCACAAAGAGATGGAGTTTGTACCAACAAAGGCGAGAACACCTAGCTTTACAGGATAATTCTCTCCGGTTGAAAAAGCGGCAAATTTAGCTTATAGACTGAAAAATTAAACTGATAAGTAGATTTTCTGTATTTGACTGAAGGTTGTTCCATGCTGGCAAAATAAGATATATGAGGTACAGACAGTGACGGTTATGGTGATGATTTAATGTGACACTTCCATTAAGATAGGGGATTCACAAGACTTGTTGTTGGTATAGGGGGAAAAAATCTAAAATTTATGAATACAGCAAGAAGCTTAGGGAAAGTGACATGCATTAAAGGTCCTGCAGCACATGCCTTTTACACTATTTGGTCATTCCAATCCAACATTTCCCATAATGCAACAACCTGCATCTTTTCATCACAGTATAAACCACAGCTCACGAAGTGGTCCAGAGCAGTTAAACCGTTACCTAAGAAACTATTTTTTTTGAAGCCTCTTAATTGAGTGATGTAGGAGGATTTATTCAAGCAAAGCAGTTCCTCTTTAATGAATGACATTCTGTAGTGAGCTTGTAGATATCAGCAGAGAGGTCACTTTTTTTTCTTCACAACAATGCACTCAGCTAAACAATGCTTCTGAGCGCTAGAGTGGAGCTTCACAGTACAGTATTTATGCAGCTTTAACAAAGCCAGAAAAATCCACATACAAAACACAAGGACTGTTGTGTCTGAAGGGGAAAGGCTTAGTGGCAGCTATAGGCCCAGCTGCTGACTACAGCCACATCTGCATGCATTGGGTTTTGCCGTTCACGATCAATAGTGGAGAAGCTTCAAAGAGGACAGCAATATGCCAGAGGGCTCCGTGGAGAAGACATGTTGGGCTAGGGTGCTTGTATTCTGACTTTCATTGTGTCGTGTGTTTTACATTTGCCCCATCTCAGTGAGCAAGCTTTCATCAGCACCTCGGCTCTGGACAAAAACAGAAATCTTCAGAGGGAAATGAGAAAAGGACAGCCAACAATAAAGTGTCAGCAAAATTGAGGCAATTGTACATAAAAGCATGATTTCTTACACAAAAGGAATGGGATAAACTTTGTGCCCAAAAGGTCTGTAGACACCCAAATATTAAGCAGTGCATATCAGTTCACTGACCTGCTGCCATATCAGTCTCTTCTGGTTTGATGCTTTCCACTAGATTTTGGAAAAGGGTGCAAGAATGTTCTCCCAATCAGCCACAAGAGCACAGCCCTCTGGACTAAGCTGTTACATTGTTGCAAAGGTGTGCAGAACTGCACATAGTTTATGTGCAGTAAATGTTTCACCTTTTTTTAAAAAAAAAACTGTAATAAAGAGCCTGTATAAAGAGGATTCCATGACACACTGTGATCTCTTGGAGGTCTTACAGGACAGAGCTTTATCCTGAAAATGAGAAATGAAATGACTACGGAATACACTGAGAATAGTATAAAAAGGCTGAGAATGGGTGTGGGCAGGGGGTGTGAAGCAATAGAGGAATCTTCTTGTCCCTTGCCCAAAGCAAAAGTGACACAAAGGTCCAGAAGCCCTTTGCTCAAACATGGTAGAGTAGCAGTACCAAGAGTGATGGGCAGCACCGTGGCATGGTGGTTAGCACTGCTGCCTCACAGCAAGAAGGCCCTCGGTTCAGATCCACCATCAGGCTGGGGCCTTTCTCTGTGGAGGTTAACTGGTGATGTTAAAACTGGGCCATTTTCACAAGCTTTCAGCAAGATTTTGCTAAACTGTAATCAGAGACAGCAAGATATTTTTGCCATCTAGACATCGAGGGGAATTTACATAATGCTGCTTTGTGACTAGAGGATTGCTGACTGGATTAACACCATAAGAAGTAAAAGGAGAAAAGACATCAGGCTATAAAACAGCCTGGAATTTATCACAGATATTGGAAGTATTTGGTGCTAAATATGAGGCATATGGCCAGTTTGCAAGCTTTAGCCCAGGCTAAACCACCAAAGGCACGGATCATTTTTGACACTATTTCAAGAGGGCATGTGCCTTGAATATTGGAATCTCCCTGATTAGAAGAAGAAATATGACAAGATAACTGTTGAAAAGAAAGATGTCTATTAGAGTGCGCCTGTGTCCTGTGGAGGTATAATTAAATGTGATGGCTCTTGTTTCATTTTAGATGATATGAATACAGTATTAGCCATTAATGGGACAGAATGGTGATGATGGTGCTGAAAAATGGGAAAGAAAATGGAAAGAGGAATCATGATAGAGGAAGCAAATTAGTGTCTCACCTATGTTGGGCTGCAGATCTGAAAGGTATGATAAAAGCCTCGGCGTACTTCTGAATTAATTACAATGCCAGCTGCCAAATGTGGACATATTTTCTTTGTGGAATGCGAAGCAGAAAGACTCCATGATTACAATGCAATCACATAGTGATTGGAAATCCACGATGGCACTGCTAAAGAGGCAGTTATTTTGGCGTTGGGTGGGCCTGATTACTGCTATTGAATGGAACAAAGAATATGCCATTTTTGGAAAAAGCCAGGCAGCTTTCTTTTGTTTAGTTCTTTTTATCAGCTGTTATTTTGAATACAGCTTAATACCTGAGAGAACAAACAGAAGTTAAAGGATGGCAGAAGCCCTGTAGATATAATTTAGGCCCTTAAGTAATTGAAGCTCTTGGGATTTGGGCGTGGTCCACAAGTATTTGCCACATCAAAATCATAACTTTGCTGGAATAAACATTAATATATTCCAATTGTATAGGGTAATCCATCCATCCATCCTAAAGGACAAGATCTAATTTTCATCTGGCCACCCACCCACAACACTGCTAAACACTTATCTATAACACACAATGTATACCTGTACCAGAACATGATATCCTCGAGAACATAAATACTAATGTGCTGCTGCACTTTGGAAATGCTGGACCTGAGCTATGAGTCAATTTTGGCGACAACCACACTGGAGGCAATTTTTCTAGATATGCAGTAATGAGGCTGGTGTGAGATTGACCTTGCTCAAATGGCATTGCTAATAATGCCATTAGAACCACAATCAGAGCCATTTAATCACCAGGCTTAATGCTCCTAATATCCCAGGTTGTGACGCTTGCAATATTAGCAGCTTTTGCACTTTAAAACAAAGGCCAGAACAGATTAAATTGAGTTCAATAGCTTTTTAAACCTTCACTTGTGTCTTTGTGAATTTCAGCATCAAATTTTTCTTTTCGCACTTTGCTATGCACTCTGTTGAAAGCTAAGCTCCACAGCAGCTTAATCAGTTACACATAAGGCTCCTAATCCTACTGAAATCCTTGACAAGACGCCCTGCCAAACAACATGATTTGTGACAGATTCCTGCCACATATCCTACTGCTTACATGACCCTGCTTCAGCCGCCAGTACCCACGCATAAGGATATGTGCACCATGACCTTCTCAGCTTCTGCAAATCCAGATTCATACTGCACTTCACTGTCCCACTTACATTTGCATATAACATTAACTAATTACCACAGCTCCCAGAGTGTCACTGCTTTATTTGGCTTCTTTGTGATCAAAAGCAAAGATGTCTTATTATTTGTAGTCCAAGAACCTGAGGAGTAGTCTTAAATCCTGCTCTTGTAAGGCAGGAAATCTGTTCTGAAAAAACCTCTCTTTCGTGAGACAATGCAGGCAATTGGAGTGAGCTGTGCAGCCTGTGCTGGGTTATAGAGACTGTAATTGGCGCTGTGCCTCACTAACCACATAGCAAAGGTGTAACAGTTGGTGATGGAGTGGCATATGTAGGCAATGAGTTGTGGGGGTGGGCGGGGTGTGTGCAATTTCTAACCTGTGCGAATCTCTGAAATACAAAGGAAAAAGTTGGATTCTACAGACTGGTGAACTAAAGTCACTCAAATTAGTCAGGATGCTGCTTCAATTATTTATAAAAATTGTGGGGGCTTTTTCCACTTTCATAAAAAAAACCAAAAAAAAACCCCAAAACAAACAACAACAATATTTGGCAGAGAAAATCATGATCCCCAGAATATGCTGACTTGCTGCCTTTTCCTGTCATGCAGTGAGGTTTAGATCTGTGGACCATTAGAGTGCCTTTAGTGAAATATACTACAGATATTCAATAAATCCACCCTGTCCAGTACTGTGAAAAACTCTTGAGCCATCCCTCTTTTCTTTATATTTTGTTTTTTAAAACATGGAAGAATACATGGGAATACAGCATACAGTATAAGGCAAAAACTCTCACAAGCTTGAAAGTCAGTATTTGTTAGGAAAAACTTTATTATTCATCACAGCCTGAACTCTGAGAGGCAGCTTTATTGTAATTTCTTTAAGTAGTCTTGAGGAAGAGTTCTCCAGGCTTCTTGAAGGACATTCAAAGCTCTTCTTTTATCTTGGCTGCCTTTGTGTAAAGTTCTCTGTCAGGATGATCCCACACTGCTTCAATAACGATGAGGTCCGAGCTCTGGGGAGGCCAATCCATGACTCAAAGTGTTCCATTCTGTGTTTTTCCATACAGGCATGCTTTTACTGTATTGGCAGTATGTTTGGGATCATTTTCATGCTGAAAAATGCTGCTACCAATCAGATGCTTTTCAGATGGTATTGGATGTTGGATCAAAATCTGACTGTACGTTTCTGCATTCATAATTCCATCAATTTTGACAAGATTCCCAACACCACTGACTGAAATGCAGCCCCAAACCATGACAGAGCCTCCATCATATTTTACACATGGCTGTAGATACCTACTATTGTATCTATCTCCCAATCGCCATACATGTTGACAACAATTTGAATCTAAAAAATCTAACATTTGGATTCATAAGACCTGTTGTCACTGATTTTCAGTCCCTCAGCCTTTTTTTCCCCCGTTTCCCTTTCTTAAGTCACCTCCTCCATTCCTGACAGCTGTCCTTTCACTGATTCCATTTCAGCTAACAGTAGATGGATCAACTGTCTTGGGTCCTGTGTGAGGTCTTTGCAGGATTTTTTCCTATTGCTTAAGGACATGATTTTCAGATACTGCTCATCTGCCCATAGTTTTTTGGCCTGGCACTTCTTTTGCCCTCCAATTGTCCAGTTTCAAGAGTTTTTCTTAAGCACACACTACACACCATGCCAAGACTTGCCAAGTTTTTGGCTAATGGCTCTTTGGGAATCAGTCATAATTTATGTATTTTTGCTGGTGCAAAAATACATAAATTATGCCTCTCAAACTGTGTCAACTTTGGCATTTTTTATTCGGTCGGCTTAAGAATGAGAATAAATGATGTGTTTTTTGCAATAAACTGCTAGTAATAAAATGCCTAAAAATATCATTTAAAATTGGTTCATTGCAAGTTGTTTGTTATGTGTTCATAGGTCATTCTGTTGAAAATGGTCAGGCATGAGGACTGAACTGAAAATGAGTGAAAAAAGCAGCCAGTGCCCATAGCCTGGAGAACTCTTGCTCAAGACACTTTAAAAATTACAAGAACATCTGTCTTTTTTTTGCAAAGTACTATACCAATATGATATTAGGCTATATTATAGTAAACTTACTGGAAAAGGGTTGAAATTACAAGCATTTTTCACCATTTCTATATCTAAGTTACTATTGTAGACAAACACACAAACTGCTGTGATTTTCACATCTCCTAAACACATATGGTATAGTATAGGATAGTGTAGTCAGATGGTAACTAAGAGAGGAAAAGCAGTCAGAACTGAGGGGATTGCGCTACCAGAAGGCAACATTGCAGACACTGAGGACAGCTACAAGTACCTTGGAATCCCACAGGCAAATGGGAACCATGGAGAGGCTGCTAGGAAAGCTGCAACCTCCAAGTACCTGCAAAGAGTAAAGTCCTGAAGAGTCAGCTGAATGGGAAGAACAAAATCCGGGCTAACAACACCTACGCCCTGCCAGTTCTCTGGGATAATAAGCTGGAAGGGACAGAAGTAACTGATGTCAAGACAAGAAAGCTCCTTACCATGCATGGAGCGTTTCACCCCAAATCTAGCACCCTGAGACTGTACACTAAACAGAAGGAAGGAGGCCAAGGACTAGTGAGTCAGAACCACTATCCTAGATGAAACAACAAAGATCCATGAATACATCAGGAAGATGGCCATAAAGAATCAGGTACTTAGTGAGTACCTCAGGCAGCAGAAACCTGAAAAAGAAGAGGAGAGAGAGAACAGGAACCATCACGGAAGGACAGGCCTCTGCACTGCATGTGAAGAAGTGGCTGATATAGAAAAATCCTACCAATCGCTGGACAGCACAGAGGCACTAATCATGGCAGGACAGGAACAAGCTCTAAGCACAAGATCGATAGAGACTGGGGTCTACCACACCAGGCAAGACGCCAGGTGCAGGTTGTGCAGAGATGCCTCTGAGACAATCCAGCACATAACAGCACGGTGCAAGTTGCCAGCAGGCAGGGCATACATGGAACGCCATAACCAAGCAGTCTTTTTGCCCTCCAAGCTCAGGTCCTCTGCCAGAGGCCTGGGAGCTTGAGGGTCCTGCGTAGTATCTTAGCTGTTCCCAGGATTGCACTCTTGTGGAAAGAGATCCCGGATGTTGTTCCAGGAATCTGCTGGAGCCACTCTCCCAGTTTGGGGGTCACTGCCCCGAGTGTTCCGATCACCATGGGGACCACTGTTACCTTCACCTTCCACATCCTTTCCAGTTCCTCTCTGAGCCCTTGGTATTTGTTGAGCTTCTCATGTTCCTTATATATATCTGTGTGTGTGTGTGTGTGTGTGTGTGTGTGTGTGTGTGTGTGTGTGTGTGTGTGTGTGTGTGTGTGTGTGTGTGTGTGTGTGTGATCATCCTCATATCACATATCCTCTCCTATTATAACCACAAAGCCCCACTGAGATATTTTACTGTTAGTCACATTAAGATCAATCTCTTTTTGAGTTTGTAGCAGCCATACAAGCTAGAAACATCTCAAAAACACAAAAGAAAAAAAAGACATACTGCTTACTAACAAACTCTGTCATCTCAAGACTTCTTTAAGATTTTTTAATGTGAATCTTACATCAATCAAAAAAAAAAAATTCACAGGAAAATGTTAGAAAAGCAAATGGATGTCACAATTAGACAAATTGTCTGCAATTGTATCAGGGCTCTTGCTGCTCTCCAGGAATGGGCACACCAAGAGCACAATGTTCAATCGTAAAAGAGGTGAGAAAGAACCAAAAGGTAAAAGCAAAACAGCTTCAGAAAAGCTCTGATCATAAAAATTTCAGGAAAAAAAAAACAAACTAAACAGGAATGGTGTTTGTAGAAATACAACAGAGACACCACTGCCCCCCCATGTCTCAACCTGACAAACCACCACCTAGGTGCTTCACAATACTTCTGGGGCAACATTCAGTGGACAGATGAGGCAAAAAAGGAACATTTTTAAGGAAAAAACATGCATGCTGCTATGGTTGGAGCTAAAACATCATACTATCTGGAAATTATGGTGAAGGGACCATCATGGTTTTCCAGCTATTTGCTCGCTCTAGCCCTGGGCGCCTATTGATCAACACTGAATCAAATTTTGCAGGATACTGTCAGGGCAGCAGTAGATAACCTGAAGTTTATGAGAGATTAGGTGGTGCAACAAGGCAATCATCCAAAGTACACAAGTAAATCAGAAATTTAGTTTGTTTGATTGTGACTCGTGATCTGTCACACTTTGTGAGTAATCAATGGTAAGATCCTGGCAATTCCAACATTTTAATGAAATGTATCTCCAGCTTTTGGATGGACGCCCCCGGAAACACACATCTCAAAGAAAGGATGTATAAAATCTTGCTAACCTTACTTGCAGCTAACCTGACCAGCATAAAGATAGTAAGAGACCAAAAGTGTGTGGCTTAAAATTGAACATTAAATGATGTTCTCTCACACATACGCAAAGCAGCCGGAAGAAAATGGTGGCAGCCATGTTCCATAGGACCACATGGCATTGGTGAAAGGTGAGCAGTGAGCACACAGCATCAGATCTGTAAAACACATTGTTACACCAACATGTCTAAAGCACATGTGAGATAGCCAGGAACAGTACTACGCTGCTACTAAACCAATACTAGTGGGTAAACCTTCGTCAGATCACAATGGCACAACTTTAGCAAACATCTCTCAATCACTTTTCAAACTGGAGGAAATTCAAACACATCTTCAGACTTATTAAACACAGTTGCAGCATTGCAGCAGGAGAGTTTTCATCATTTTCTGATTAACCACTAGGGTTTAATATTTTTCCCGAAAATGACATGAATCAAATCCCGGGAAATGACGAGCCATTTCCCGGGAATCCCGGGAAAAAGTTTATTTATTTTTTTATTTTAATTAGGCCTTCTGTAGCCTGTGTCGGCCTTAACCTATTGTGATATTGTAGCGGTAGCTTTCCAGCTATGTCCTGTTATGCCCAGTAGGGGGCAACGTCGGCTTGATTAACGCAATAAAACCTACATCTCGACATTCGAGTGCTCGAGCTATGCGGTGTTGTATCGTTCCTCAACACTCCCTTAACAAATATAATTCGAATATTCCTCCATTGTACATGGAATTATACCAAGATATTTTACAACTGCTGGTGCAAAACAATACGGTTCATCTCCACAGCATTGATAAAGGCTCAGCCACGCTGTCGTGGCGACATCTGTTGCACTATATCTCCACCAGTGGAACGCTGTAATAGTCATTGAAAAGTTAACTACCGTACTGCACTATAATATGGCATAACACAGGGCCTTGAGTAATGCACTACGACTTGGTCATTGCCATTCTGGCAACAGCAAATTTATAACACCGTGTCTGAGGGTTAAAGTAGGTTCGCTGTGAATCGTCTTTTGAAAAACTGGCCAATCCTTATAGCCTAAAAAATATACATTTTACTCAACTCCATTTTAAAAGCGAAATATGTTAAATCAATCTATTTCATGATAATTTCTTCACACATTAGGCCCGTATCCTAATTCATGATTGTTAGTAAGCGGCTGCAAACGAGGAAAAGAAACACTCGAAGTTAAACAGATATTTCTTTATTGTTCAGGGCAGGCATATTTTATAGGCTATATAATGCAATATAACAATATATAATAATATAAAATTATATAATACAAAATACCTTAGGGTAAACACATTGCCTACGATTTCAACAAATTAAAGAGGAAAAAAGTACAACTGTGTAATACCTCTATTAAAACGCTTGAGATGAAGGCTGAAGCCTTAAACGGAGGCTGAATGTGCCTGAAATGAAGAGTAATGCTTTTCGCATTAAACAAACCCTTCTCTCAATATTTCCTTAAATTTAACATTCTGAAGCTTTCTTTTCTTTCTGAAAGTCAAATCGACGCGCGCGACTTTTTTCCCGGTTTCCCGTCTAACGTTTCCCGGGAAACGGGAAATGGTTCTGATCGCATTTCCCGGGAATCCCGGATCCCGGGATTAAACCCTATTAACCACCAGAGTCAGGATTCTAATTTGTCACATCGTGGCTGCTTTAGCTCCTTGTAAGGCCTCCAGATTAAAATCCAAAATTGCAGGCTGATTTTTTAATGGGAAATCAGTGGAGACTGCAGAACAATTCCATTTCAAAACCCAGGATAAATAGCAACTGTGAGCTTTTAGCTAACTGTGACCAAAACTATTGCCTCAAATAATACAAACCACAAACAGTCAATGTGGAAAGCCCTAACTGTGATGATACTTATTAGAAGATGTACATTTTTTAAGAGGAAAAAAAAAAACAAAGGTCATTTTTGTTTACTTAGAGATATAGATGCTCAAGGAGCCTCCCGATAAAGTTCTCAGGAAACTGTAATATCCTGTCTAATTCTTAGACAAATTGCAGAGTGATTGCTGAAAGCTGCTGCAGCTTGCTCACAACTGCCAAAGCAGGCAGCAGCTGGTAGATTTACGAGAGCATCGAGTCATTCATAAGCTCAAAGCCAAGCTATATGTGGTAATATGATAATATGTGGAGTGTAGTTTGTGGAGGAAATTAATTCTCAGATAGCTGCAGCCAGTTGGTGTTTTGAGATCAATCAAGGCTTAGCCTTTTCTTATCCTTCCCTCACCCTTGGCACTACAAGAACCCTTGTGCACCTCATCACAGGGACTTTGCTAGGCTCAAGGCTTTTCCACAGTTTTTCAGATAGACAGAGGTATTTGTGCTGCAACATAAGCCTTGGCCTTCTAACCTTTTCCACAGTGAAGCTTATTTTGTGTTTCTGAAAAGCTGCAGAAAGAGGTTAGAAAGTGTTTAAATTCGTTTGTTAATCAGACTAAAGTCAAGCTTGGTTTAAAACCTTAAGATCCAAACTCCTCTTTCATCAACCTGTAGCCATTAAAATAGTCAGACTGGTTATTTTTATCCAAGTCTAAGCTGGCCAGCTCTGGATATCAGCCCTGAAGATTAGGAAGTGATTCTTCTATTATTTTACAACTGGTATCAAAAAACTGACAGCAGATGTTTGAGGTGCTAAGGAAGCGCGTCTTCACTCCATCCATGAATATATCAGAATCAAGTTAGACATTTCTAACTAATGAGGCCTGATGTATGTTTAAAGCTTCATCATACTCCTGGAAGCAATCAGTATGATTATTTGTGCCCACATTAAGTGTTAGTTCAGCTGAAGTGCATACAGCATAGAAAAAAAAAATGTAGCAAATCTAGGACATATCTACAAACATACACACACATATATCCACAAAGAATGTGTTTTTCAGAATTTGTTTCTGGCATGAAGTAAAACACTCAGAGTACGCAATAAGTTAAGCATGAAATAACAATTATTACATTATTACTACAGATTATCCAAAAGGTGCAGTTCAGAAAACAGCAAAAATCATATCTTAAAAGAACAATAAAACCAACAACAGCAGGGAGATCATGCTGCATGCTGTGCTGTTTGACTTTTGACTGGCAATGTCTGAATGTTTAATGCCTTCCAACAGTGTCACACAAACAGGGAAGAACGTGGGCGACCCGCTAAATGCGTTCAGATCACTCGGCATATTTCCATCGTGTAGCTGCCAAATAACATGGCTCCAGTCAGCAGAACACTTTTAAGCAATTTCACAATTTAAACAACATTTGACCAAAAGACATCCTGATTGCTAGTTTCAAAACTATGCGACGCATTTTGCATTTGTGTAGCCCCAGAAGATATCCAACACTCAAGTTAATTTTATGTCAGAGGAACCAAATCACTACTGGAGTAATGTGATCTTCAGTGGTCAGAAATTATGCTAATTCTCATTGGTAAATTGCTCGCAGCATGCTACAAATTTACAAGTAATTTTTTAAAATAATATTAATTTACGTCAACGGACACTGAAGGAACTGAGAGTGCTTGCTGGCGACGATGCAATTTGTGATCACTTTCTGTGAGCAGAACTGAGAGCAGGCTTATTAGACAAGTGCGATTTTTACATAGAACTTTTGGAGGTTCTCACACATCCATCCGCCAACTGAATCAGACCCCTCAGTCAATTCATAATCTGTTGAAACATCCAGAACTCCATTTATGTTGTCAGTCTTCAAACATCTTTCAGTACAATATGGAGCTGCTGCAGGATTTCCAAATCAGACATGTGGGCCCCACCAAAGGCTCAAATGAAACCGCATTCATTTGTAGATAAATGTATGATGTCTTATAAATTTGAACTGGAATATGTACAGTGAAAATTTGTTTGTGCTGCTGCGAGCTATGAACTCTACTCTCGTCTCAGCTCCGGCATTTTTTTCTTTTGCTTGCACTTCCTGCTGATATTGCTTTACCCCCATATACTAATTTGCATCAAATTTCAGCTATCTTCAATGTTTCAGATCATTTGCATGATGTTTGCAATCTGACAGGGTGTGTAGTTGAATGTGTCTGAACATGAAAGAACTCCTGCACAGAAATGGGGATGAAGATCACTGTGACAGATGATGCTGGATAGCTGCAGCAGGAACAATCTGCTCACTCTCCTAATTTGGCCATTCTCCTAACAAAACAAGAAGTCACATCACAAGGCGAAAAGCAATAATTATTCCCAATTGCTTAAAATTACAATCTGTGACAGGCTGGTAGGACGTGGTCACCCCAAGAGTTTGAATAAACCGTCTTATTTAGTTTCTGTTCATTTCACTTTTATTTTACCAAAAAGCCACAGAGGCCAGTGTTTTTTTTTTACAAGAGAGATTTAACAGACATACAACTTCACAACATATTAAAATGTAACATATACAACAAAAAGTACAGCATATACTACAACACAATTAACATACAGTATATAAAACAATTATTCAAAATCAGTAGTCTTTTAAAAAAAACAACCACGTGCCTCCTTCACAGCATTCTTTATGCTGCTTTAAAATTCATCAGTTTATAGTGTGTGTGCTTAAGTTGAGAACTTTCTGCAAATTTTCTTACATTTCTGGGGTGCGTAGTAAGAAAATACAGTTTTTCCTAGATCTGTCACAACACTGGGCTCGTTTTAAAACAACCATTTAAAGGAGTGTAGATGGTAAATATCTGAGCTAGGAAGAACGAGGCTGTTTCTCTATTCTCTTTCCCTTCGCCCCCATCCAGTTGTAGCTGATGACTGCCCCTCCCTGAGCCTGGTTCTGCCAGATTTTTCTTCCTGTTAAAAGGGAGTTTTTCCTTCCCACTCTTACCTAATGATTGCTCAGTTGGAATCATCTGATCTTTCTAATATTGCAGGGTCTTTAACCTACAGGATAAAGAGCTTTAAGGCAACAGTTTGTGGTGTGATTTGGTGCTATACAAGTAACTGAACTGAACTGAATTAAATTTAGTTAAAGCTTGGTTTTCTGAATATCATTTTGTGCTTAGCTTTTAAATTAGCAGTGTGCAGTGTGTGAAATGCT
This sequence comes from Archocentrus centrarchus, assembly GCF_007364275.1. Classification (NCBI taxonomy): domain Eukaryota; kingdom Metazoa; phylum Chordata; class Actinopteri; order Cichliformes; family Cichlidae; genus Archocentrus; species Archocentrus centrarchus. Next base: position 9,262,077 of record NC_044359.1, on the reverse strand, counting down.
GGCTGAAGCTCTAGCACCACCTCTTCTATAAGGGCACAATGCACATAAGTAAGTGCCATCAGTATAGACAAAAAGCACAATCAAGGGTCAGGTGACAAACATCCCCAGTGCCGGCGTGTGTAACCAAAGGCTTCCGTGCCACAGATACATATCAAATAATTATTATGCAGAGTAGTGTTTATTTCCCAAGTCTAACACTATGGACCAAACCTTTAGACCAAAAATCAAAAAACTGCATCCTCTGTGATATCTAGCTGCAACTGACAGCTGCAAACTGACCTCTGGTTTTTGCCAGTATTTGTTTATATTATTTTCTTAGAAAAAATAAAAAGTTTTTACACGCCTCTGTTAACTTCTGTCTTGTCCCTTGTGGCCCCACATTATAGCACACTGTACTTATATATACTACATAAAAAAAGTATGTGCACTGCTGTTTTTTTCTATCAGACCTAGAAAAAAATCATAATAGACTGCTTCAGTTGAAGCCTGCAGAATGCTCCTACCCAAAACAATCTGCTCTCACAGATGGGGGACAAGCCATTATAAGAGGCATCCATAGATGTGATCAAGTGTCAGTGTCCCATTGTAAAGCACTCGATAAATAATTTACTCCCAGCTGTTCCACAGTGTCATAAACCTGGAAACAACAACTGCAAAAGCAAAATGGGATCTCATTCATTTCACAACCGGAATGACACGAGACTGAGAAGAAGTCATCCTCCGTCTGCAAAGGTGACGTTGGCTATCATGACTCTGCAAAAACCTTTTTGTTCCACTTGTAACTAATTACTGATTATTGGATGGAGAAGGTGACAGTATGATGACACAGTCATCCCAATATTAATGCTCATATTTTCAAGTGATATATAAGAGTTACTGTACTACAAAAGATAACTGTAAAGCGGGAATATTATGTCACATCCACAAATATTTGCTCTTTTTAGACTATATGCAAGTTATTTCCCTTATGGTCTGGCCTTGAAGGCAGGCAAATTACTAAAACTATATATATTTCCTTTGCTTTAGGGAAAAATAAATGCAAAAGTAAATGTCACTACATAAATTAAGATTCAGCAGACAGGTCCCTTTAAAGCTTTAACAATTTACAGCTATTATACACTGGCTGGTCCCTTTCTATCATACTCTGGGGGGGGGGTTGTCTTATTTAGAGAAGATCAACAGTTTTCTAAACACATGATTGTGGCTGCTGCTGAGGGATATTTACTTACAGAAACTGCAGTTCAGAATAATAGTTTAAAAGTAAACACTTGCAGTTTTATGAACTGTAGAACAATCAAGTCAAGGAAGCATAATTTGGCAGGTACTCTTTTTGCCTTTCTTGTCAAATAAATTGGGATCAAGCAAAAAATAATTTATTCTCATCTTGCAGAGGAAAGGACGACAGGTTCATACACCTACTCTCCAAAAGTATTGGAAGAGGGAGGTCAATCCCTTTATTTTTGCTGTAGATTGAAAACATTTGGGTTTGACATTTAAAAAATATATAAATAAGATAAAAGATCAATATCTCAGCTTTTATTTTCAGGTATTTACATCAGGATCTGATTCACAGTTTAGAAGATAGCACCTTTTGTCTGAACCCACTCATTTTCTTGCGAGCAGAAGCATTGGAACAGATAAATTTAAAATCGATTAAAGCGATTAAGACTTAAAATTTAGCTGCAAATCCTTTGCTTGCAATAACTGCATCAAAGTTGTGGCCCACTGACATCACTAAACTTTTGCATTCTTCTTTTGTGATCCTTTTCCAGGCTTTCATTGCAGCCCCCTTCAGTTGTTGTTTGTCTTGTTTTGTTTTTTGTTTGTTTTTCTTTTTTTTTTGTGGAGGGGGGTTTAGCCCTTCAGCTTCTTCTTTAGCAGGTAAAATGCATCTTCTATAGGGTTCATACCTGGAGACTGACTACGCCAGTCTAAAAACCTTCCACTTCCTGCCCCTGATGAACTCCTTTGTAGATTTGGCAGCGCGTTTTGGGTCATTATCTTGCTGCATGATGAAGGATCTCCCATTCTTTAAACTGACAAAATGTTTCTGTAGACTTCTGAGTTCATTATACCGCTGCCATCATGTGTGACATCATCAATGAAGATTAATGAGCCCACCCCAGGAGAAGCCATGCAAGCCCAAGCCATGACATGACTTCCACTGTGTTTCACAGATGAGCTCGTATGTTTGGAATCGTGAGCAGATCTTCTCTCCAAACTTTAGCCTTTCCATCACCCTGGTAAATGTTCAACTTTGTCTCATCAGTCCATAAAAATTTGTTACAGAAATTCTGAGGCCTGCCTCTATACTTCTTGGCAAATTCCAGCCTGGTCTTCCTGCTCTTCTTGCTAATCAGTGGTTTGCATATTCTGGTGAAGCCTCTGTCCTTTTGTTCATGAAGTCTTCTGCAAACAGTAGATTGTGATCCCTTCACTCTTGCCCTCTGGAGGTTGTTGCTGATGTCACTACCATCTTTAGGGCTCTTTCTTTACAGCACTTACAATGTTTCTGTCATCATCTGCTGTTGTTTTCTTTGGTCTACCTGTTAGACATCTGTTACTTAGTCCACCAGTGACGACTTTCTTCTTCGGGTCATTCCAAACAGTTGTACTCGCCATGGTCGATGTTTGTGCAATGGCTCTGATTGATTTTCCATCTTCTCTCAGCTTCACAGCTGCTTGTTTTTCACCCACAGACACCTCCCTGGTTTTCATGTGCGTTACTCCCTTAACTATAAATGCACAGTCTGCACAGACAACACCCAAATCTGAAACTGAGTGTAGACATTCAGCGCTATTTATTGTTGAATAACATGTGTAACGGGACACACCTGGGCAACAAAACACACCTGTCAGTCACATGTTCCCATGCTTTTGCTCACAAGAAAAATGGGCGGGTTCAGACAAAAGGTGCTGGCTTCTGAACTGTGTTTCAGACCCAGATATAAAAACCTGGAAATAAAAGTTGAGATGTTGATCTTTTGTCTTATTTTTTTTACATCAAATCTAAATGTTTTCAGTCTACAGCAAAAACAAAGGAATTGGCATCACTGTTCCAGTGCTTTTAGGGGGGTGGTAGGAGTTGAAGTACTGATAAATTGTGTAGACACACAAGAGATCAATGCTGATAGGGAATTTTGAACATAATTACAAAAATAAAAAGATGTGTGAAATACTCACTAGTTCAACAGAACTAATGAAAAAAATAAAGTGTTTTAATTATATGTTCATATCAACCAATTTTGCCTCTAAACTGAATCACCGCTTAATGTTTACAGTGCTGTAATATCTATCTTATTGCACGATCTGTGCTGAGCCGCAGCTGACATTTGCCAGATGTATGCGTGGTCTGATATCTATACTGGCATCCCTGAATGACTGCCGTGAGGCACAGCTGTGCTGCACTCAGTCTTCATCAAAGAAATCCTCAGTGAATACTTCACCATCCTTCAGCAACACTCCCCGTGCTATATGTTTTCCTTTTTTTGTTTTCTCACTTCAGGTGTCCAACAACCTGCCATTACAGCTTCAATATATGGAAACCTAGGCAGAAAAAAAAGCCTACAGTAAATGTTTGTGTTTAGTTTGTTTATACTCTGATTTGCTCATCAAAGTGGCCACTTTCACATTCTTTTCAAATAACATAATACAGGGATTTAGTGTGAATAAAAGTAAACATTTACTTTGCATGAGGAAAAGTGGCATGAGGTGCATAAATCTTATAGTAAATGTGAATTTGTATTTTTCATTTATTTTCCACATGGGGTATTTCAAATGCACTCAAAACCATTTAAGAATTAAGCATGGGGTACAGGCACAGTAAACAGTTTCCCAGACTTTACTTGGGCTCACTCACCACTGTATCAACAGCTGTCAGTCCATATTTGGCGTTTCATTTGACCTTTATTTTCCATCTCTCCAACAGAAGTGGACAATCAGCTCGGTTTTATTTTGAAAGTTTGTTACCCTCTCCTTTTTCATGCTTTCTCTAAGGCTGGCTGACCAGGTCAGTGTTGTGGCACTCCTTGATGTCATCATCTGCCTCTCCAAAGATAAGTCCACTGTCAGCTGACAGCAGTGGTCCTTGTTCTGCTCTGGAGATCCGCTGTGAGCTGAAGGGCCACTCTAACAGAATCTGCTGTAGGTTAAGAATTAGTCCATGTGGAGCTACACTGAGCTCACTGAGGCTGCAGAGCAGAACCAAAACTGCTGCAGAGCCTTCTGCTGAGTGAGGGCATCGCTTGAGAGGCAGGTGAATATCTATCACTGTTATTCAGACCTATATCTAATAAAGTAGTTGACAATTAAAATATTTGCAGGGAAGCACCTTATATAGATGTAATCATTCTCTCTGACACACAGTGCAGACACACACACACATACAGAATATGATTTTGTGAGAAATGCTGAAGACATGATAAACATCAGTGCTCTGACAATTCAGTTCTTTAAAAGGTTGCTGCTGATAAATGCCACTTCCAGCCAGAAGAAAAAAAATAGTTCATGAACACTTATTTAGCTACCAGGAATCATGTCTCCAGCTGTAAGTTTGTCCTTGGCAAGGCCATTACTGTGAGAGAGAGGGGGGGGGGTCAAGCTGAGAAAGAATAATCATAATGTCTTCTTTCCTGGCAAAGAGATATTCCTTCACACACAGGTGCATGGATTTCAATAACATTCAATAACAAGTCAGTAAGTAAGTGCAACTTACCCCAAGCAGCTACACCAAAACCTTTGTCTGCACCTTTGAGCAAATTGTGCTTCAAATAAAATGCAATGAAGGAAATCATGGCCAAATTAATCTGATTATGGGTCAATCTCAGTCCTCTGAATTCCCCCTTTTTTTTAAAAAATAGTTTTGTTTCAAACATTCGTGGTTCATTTCTAACTTTTCAAAGTATGTTCATTTGTGTGCTTTAATTATGAAAATCATGTGAACATGCTGATCAAAAATAAGTCAGGGAAAAGTAAAACCAGGCCACTGAGGAAGAAGCCAAGGAACCCGTGATCTTTAATACATTTTGTATCTTGTACCTAAAGCATCGGAGAGCTAACAACATCAGGGGCTTTTATGCAAACTGTGGCTAAAAATGGGAAAGGAACTGAGAGGACTGGATTTAAAAGATTAAGATCCTAGAAATTGTTTGCACACTGGATCTCAGAGGCTTTTTCTGCCCTGTGCCACTGTGAGTCTCTGCAGAAGCCTTTAGGAATGAGCCACAACAGTCATCACAATCTGAAAGGATGCTGGATCCATTCATAACATTAAGAAGTTAAATGGTGGCATCATCGACTGCACAACAGCGGGTATAGCACCTTCCGCCAAATTTCAGGAGTCCGTTAAAATAAGCTGACAGCTCAGCAGTCCTGAGCAGGCAGATAAATAGAAAAGAGCTCCTATCAAAGGGGAGTCTGAGAGCTGTGTGTCATTTGTCTGGTATTTGTCTTGTGCGAGCAATACAAAACAACTACAATGAAAAGTAGGAGGATGTTGAAGCACAGCCATTATTTTGTCCCCAGAAGAAAAACAGGAGTATTTTTCCAAACGCTTGAGGTTGGAGTAGAATACGCTCAATACAAATTAATCCTCCTGAGGACGTTGTTGAGACCGAACTGCCAAAGACAAAATTAATGTTCACAGATAATTGGCAACCTGCTTCCTTCATGCTAATGAAGACGAATGTTGACACAAACAAGGGAAGATCAAAGATGCCTGTCACTCCTGAATGTAATTGAGAAAACAGAAGAAAAAATGCAGGATCCATCATGACCTTCAAACTTCCTCGAGTTTTGGGAGCTGGATATGAATAATTTTGGTCCCAACATGGAACGGCAATGCCCATACAGTAGATATCAAAAAATTGCACCAAGATGGAAAACAGAAATTAGCTCTCCATCTCTATCTGTCCATTTTCTTCCACTTATCCAGTTCAGAACTGCAGAGGGGCTGGACTATCCCAGCTGTCATCGGGCAAGGGGCAGAGTACAGTATACCCTGGACAGGTCGCCAATGTGGCGCAGGGCCAGCACACAGACAGACAACCCTGCGTGTCTTTGGACTGTGGGAGGAAGCTGGAGAACCACAGAACAATGTGAAGAACCTGCAAACTCCACACTGAAAGGCTCCAGCCTGAATTCAAACCCGGGACCTCCTTGCTGTGAAACACTAACCACTGCAACACCGTGCCACCCAATCTGTATCTGTTGGTTCTCGAATTATTCCATAACATAAAGCCATCCTTTAAAGCAGCGGGAATCAGTTTATAATGCAAGCTGAAAAAAAAGGCTAGGAGTATTTTCTGCACCATATAGAAGTGGATTCTGTGCATACTGCAAGCACTGCATTGAAGTGCAGCCCTCTGGTGTCACCACCACAGATGTTTAATCATTGCCACAGCAGGGAGGCACTGGAGTGGAATTCAGTAGGTGGGGGAGCAACTGCAGGATAATGAGCGTTATGATTTAGAAAATAGGTTCCTGTACACATCATACTTTATTATTTTTTTTTCCAATCAATGCTCTTGCATTCTTTTTAGTATTACTGTCAAAAACTAACCAATAATCATCAAATAAAAGCAGAACAAAATGGTCATTAAATCACGGCTGTTGTTACAAAAATATCTACAGTACACTGTCAATTTTATTTAATTTCGATGAAAAATGTATCTGCATGCAAATGCAGAATTGGTAGACATTACATGGAAAAGGATTTTAAGAAGTGCAAAGTCTTCTGGTCTCCATTTGTAGTCCAAGAGCAACCACTCTGACAAGGCTTTGGTTGCATGCAGGTGAACAGCCCATGTGGAGAGCAAAACTGTTAAAGCATTGCCAATAAAATCTTGAAAACACAGTTAAGTCTCACAGTTTTTTCTCCAGCTTATCTGCATTTTCAAACAAGGCCCGACAGTCACAAGAGAAACGCCTTGAACCGGACATCTGTTACCAGCTGCATCCTTGCTACTCCACAACTGGTCTTCAGAGGTTGAGTTAGCAGATTTCTGTTGTACTTTGTATTTAACTGGCATATAAATTTCACATCCATTTGGATTACACAGCTCAGACTACATGTGATGCTTTTTTGACAATTGTGACTGAAACAGTAAACCCACTGTGTTCAAATACATGGAAAATCTGCCTCAATAAACTCTTTAAAAAATAAGATTCCCTTTAAAGATGTTACATTAAATGCATTAGATTTACTTCTTTCATTAAAGGTTTATTTAAAAAAAATCCTGAAGTTTGAGTGTATAATAGGAAGAAGCACCAGTTAAATAGTCTTTTATTTATATATTTTATAAAAAATAAATAAAAGAGGATTTAAATAACAAAGTAACACTTGTTCATTGGGTCATGATATACAATTTTAGCAACTCTCCCTGAGGTGAATAAAGACCACAGACACCACTTGATAACTTAATAGCTGCTTGAGTGGCTCTGCCTGTTTGTGTTTTCTTGAGCATGGCTGGTTGGTCGGCTGGTGGTGAATTTTCTGCCCATCTCATCTTGTTGCTTTTGTAACAGCACCTCAGAGTGCAGGGACAAGACCTCTGCCTGGTCCTATTTGGCCTGCTGGCTTTTTCCTCCTTGCCCCGGGCAGATTCTCCCCACATGAGAAAGTGCCGTAGCTCTTCTTGCCCCAATTTGGTTGTTTTGCTCCTCCGGATTTACTCAAGTGTTCTCAAACTGGCAGTGACGTCGACTTAAACCATATTCCCACACTTACACTAGCAGACTATAGTTGAGTCACATAATGTGTCATCTACTTTTGTACAACATTTATTGGAGTTCCGCATCATCTTTTCCTTAAATATTGGGTGTCTTGTGCATATCTCACCTCTGAATAAATGATTCTTTTTATTTAACAGCTTAAATGTAATGGATTGCAGCTTGTGACAGTGTTAAAAAAATAAATATATAAATAAAATAAAGCCCATGCTTGTGAAAAACGCTGTCTAACAGGAAATTACTTACACTGCCAGAGCAGGAGCTGGGACTGCTCAGTATTTTATGGAACAGCTTTGTGAACAGAGCTGGCAGGCACAAAATTTTTATAGACAAACAAGACTGAGAGCACTCACACAAGGCGCATTTACTAAATAACACTCTGCGACTGGGGTGGGCAGAGAGATGCAGATTTGATAAAGAAGAGTGACTGCATTTATGAAAATTAGATTTGATAACACCAGAGAGTTAGAGCTCAATACACAGGTAAGTGTTTCCAGAATTAGATAAGAGAAAAGAGTAAGAGCGGGAGAAGCCAGAGAGGAGGGGGCATTTAATATACTTGATAAGACATGCAAGACAAGAGGAAGGTGGCAGTGAGTTTGAACAGGTTTCTGATCATATCTGCCTCATTGCATATCGTGAAACGCAGTACACTGTTGATGGACTGAAATGTTAAATATGAGTTCAATATTGAGCTAATATTGCAGCTTTGGCTAATAGCTAATCAGTTCTTTAGGGTCTCAGTCTTGGAGGGTACAGGAAGAAGGAAACTGGATCATTAAGATAAGCACATAACCATCTTCAAACAAGATATTTTTTTTAGCATATATATTAAAAAAAATATTCTTGAACCAGTTATTTCTGAAGATGGCAGAGCAAATTAAAACAGGAAATGATTTGATAAAATTAATGCTATGATGAATCGTGCGAAAGAAGAAGAAACCCCCTAGACAATAACCAGCCCAAGGTCGTGCTATCCTCAGCTCTGCAGAGCTTTAAAGTCTTATTTCAGCTCGTTTTTTTCAAATGTTTTGCAGTCCACACCTTAATGATTTTGGTTCACTCTCATTGCTCTTATCAGCAGATTTCACTGCCACAGCAGTCATGCGTTTTGTTTTTACTTTACGGTACCTGCTTAGCATCAAATGGCTGGTGAACACGGTGCAACATTTAGCAGCTAATGAGCCTGATTTTCCTGCCAGGAATTGGAGACTAAAACAGAACTAAAATGATGTCGGCCGCCATAAACAGCTCCGAATGTGTCGATGTTATGTCAACTTAGAGGATAATAACGTGCGAATATTGTGTTAAGTCTTCTTCAGCCTCACGAATAAAGCTTTTAAATAAAACATGTTCGGTAAAACAACAGCACCACTGCTATAGAACTTATTTCCAGTCACTTTGCATTTCTACTTCCATCTTTATATCTGAAGACATGCATCGCATTGATCAGGCTCTATTGTATTCAAGACGCCTCTCACTCTTTGGCAGAACTGCGTCTTTCTTTCCCAATGAATCATTATTAATATAGCCCAGAGCTCTCCCCACTGCAGAATAGATGGGTAAGGTCATCCCGGCCTCAGCACAGCTAACCCTACATTAGAACCTCACTTGCGTGGTAATGAACTCATTAGCACAAGAGTCAGATTAGATTAAAGTCAATGTCCAAGAACAAAACGCATTTCCAAAGCCAGATACAACTCTGACAGAATATGTTTTTGACACACAACAAATAATGTACATTGGAAATTAAAACACAAAATGATGGAACACCAACACAAAAGACAGCATCGGGCAGAAACTTTACATTTTTTAAATTCTGTATTTTTCTTTTTCCTCGTTCTGATGCCATGTGTGTTTTATTTGATAGTTTTCCAAAGCTGCCAGCGTACGTCACCAACAACAGCTGCGCTGTCAGTCTCGCTGGTGAATATGTATTTGGAAAATGACATTCTTTTTTGTAATGTTGCTTCTGTACACACCACAGAGATTTTTTTAAATGAAACAAAGACTGAAGTGAAGGTTGAAGCGTAGGCTTTCAAGGTTATTAACAAAATAATTGAATGTTTAGGAGTTATTTTATTTTATATCTAATCCATAATTCATCTGTCTGTGAATTCGTCTCAGGTCCTCAAGACTGTTTTTAATCTCGAAAGCTTTACTGAGAGCAATATGAAGAACTAACTTTAAAACATAATTACCTATACAGAATTGTTGCAGACCTGAACACATGTCTGTGGTCTCTCTTTTCTGATTCCACGTCACTTTAATGTGTTTCTTTCTAGATTGTGGAAGATCGCTCAACACATGTCGCATCAAACAGCTGAAAATCCATTCAGGTGCTAAATCTCAAGATTCTGGAGTCTCCTTGATTCTGGAGCAACACCTGAACTTGACAAGTGGTCACTTTGCATCGTGTCTGATCTCCTGTGTGCTTTTCATCTTTGAAAACAACACGATGTGCTCTGTGATCAGGCCTATTTAGCATGCACGACCAGCTGCTCACATCTGCTTGCTTCCTGACACAATCCAATCAATCCATTTTCAGAATGGCAGCACGCTGTCACACGCAGCATGCTGCCATTGTGCGACAGACAATAGAGAGCCAGTGTGATCAGAGAACTGAGTACGAAACATGTTTAATTTAGCCTCTTTCTGCTAAGTGTTAATTATCAGAAATATAGCACTTAAAGGTAAACTCTATAAATCCTTCACATCTTTTATAAAAGACTGAAGATTTTATAGATTTTTACAGACACAAGGACAGTCTGTTAACTCATTCTTGCATGTTAAATGGAGACATTGGATCATGGCTGTGATCCATCCATCCATCCATCCATCTTTCTTCTGCTTGTCTAATTCAGGGTCACGATTAGGCTGAAGCTTATCACAGCTGCCAAGCTGCGATAGATTGACGTCCCTGAACAGGTCACCAATCTACTGCAGATACAGAGAGACAGACAACCATTCACACTCCATTCACACCTACGGCCAATCAGATTCACAATTAACGTAACACCCCACCACCACCACCACCGCCGCCACCACCACCATGGTGCCTATGACTACATTTATAATCAATCTTCCCAAAATATCCTATCAATTAAACTGGAGCAGGCTGTGAATTTCAACCAAGTAAAGTAGGAGGTTTATGTGCTCTGAGGTAGATTGGAAATTTAGCTGTCCTGTTCTTTATAATTAGCTGAAAGTGACATAGGTTTGATTTTCTTGCTGACACATACATCAGCACATGAGATGGAAGAAAAAAAAAAACTCCAACCTTTCAGTTTGTGGTGGGCATACCATACCTTTCTTTAAGCGGCAAACTGCTTAAACAGATGATCAGATAGTTTCTCTTTTGCACCTCTTCTGTAACCTGAGCAGTGTGTATGTGTGTGTGAAGTGGCTGCAAGGTGCAGGAGGCAGTGTTAATCTGTTTGGCCTATTATCCAAATTATTAACAGAGTTTAGACTCCATGAAGACCCATCTAATATCTCATAACTGTCTGAAATTCCCAGGAGCTGCCTGGCAGCCACCCACCAGTTTGTGTGATTGCTTTTGCCTTCGCTAGTTCATAAGTGAAATGAGCCAATTGCAAACACGAGCCATTTGTTAGACTGTTAGGTAATCAGCCAAAGTAATGAAAAGCTACTGAGGGTCTGTGGTTATACAAATTTGAGGAACCAAACAACAGCTGCGTGAAAGGTACAAGAGAGAAAAAATTTTTTTGATTAATAGGGTTAAATTAGCCATTCAGGCAATATATTGCTATCAGAATTTTATTTAAAAGGCCTGTTTGTATGAACAGCTAAAAGACAGGCAGAAGCTCCATATCTCTCCCAGACAAAATATTATCTCAATGCTGTGCCCAATTCTGTTAGCAAGACTGGGATTGTTGATCTTATGAAAAAAGAAACAAAACTAAGCTCGTATCAGCGCATTAGAAGCTGCAACTTTACTGCACAGTCATAAAAAACATCCAACACCTAATTAAAGAAATGCAGAATGTGCTTCTAAAATGTGAGCTTTTTTTTTTTTTTTTTTTAAATCATCTTCTTTAGTATACTGGAAGAAAAACCCCATCGGGTGCCGGGCGGATGGTTGGACAGATCAGAACAATTTGATGACATTACTTTGAGGCCTTGGCTATAGAAAAAAAAAAAAAAAGAAAAAGCTCTCTGCACATTTAGACATGAACACCAGAGGATAAAAACCTGCACTTCTATCTCAATGTGACAATCCTATTTTTTGTGAAGTAGGGTTCATCCATGACAGTAGCTTTTCATTCACTTGTCAGAGCCCCCAATCTCTGAAATAATACTTTTTTTTTTTTAAACCATTAATGCATTTCTTCCCTCAGCATCTGTCCTCACACCACTGGTAAGCGCTGGTCCTCCCAAACAGAACAACTGTTGCTTAGTAACAAGCTCATGACTGCATGCATTTATTAATATGTATATGAAACTACTTAAAAATACAAAAAATCACCTTAAAAGAATAATGAAATAATTGTAGTAGAGTGGGAATGCATTCATTATGTAGTATTTCCTCTTAATAAGTCCCCTCAAAATACATAACGGAAGGCTGGATTATACCATATACTGTTCACTTTTAAGGCAACCTGACACCACCTCATGGTTTATTTCTACAGAGTTTATATTAAGTAGCAATTTGACAAGTGTCTGTGACTGACACTGTCCCAGATCCAGCTGGAGCTGAATTTGGCATCTGTCTCTTTGGATTTGTGTCACTTTTATATTGGTGATGCTCATTAATTTGCAAACAAGATAAGCAAACATTTAAAATATGAGTAATCTTTTCTGACTTTGGCAGTAAGTCTACTCAATGCTTCAGACAAGCTACAGCAAGCACTTTGTTGTATATTTGTAATTGGCTGCACTCTGAATGGATTATTATTCACAAACTCTGCCCAATACACATCAATCTCTTTATCTCTGATGTTTCTGTACATGGCATTTAAAAATATGGTAGGTAGCATTCTGTAGCAACATGACAGAGTCAGCAGGACTTCCT